>NW_027273177.1:0-87500 GCF_040938485.1 Diadema antillarum
ATCCTTAATTTTACTCTCCGGCACGATCGTGGTGAAAATCAGCACACGCATTACTCATCATGTTATCTGCAAGAATGAATCATTAATTTCCCCCAAAACATGGTCATTTCTTCTGAATTATGCTAATCATGCCATTTTATGCATATTTTTTCTGCATTAGATTTTAAGCTCTCAACCCTAAATAAAGCTTCAAATGAGTTTTTTTTTTCTTGGTAGTATCATCAACAAATTCAAAATATAGAAAAAAATTGTGGTATAAAAACTGATTTTATGTGTATTCTATTGTTTTTCCAATTTCTTAAATGTATTTCTTTTTTATTTTTGTTTTTCATCGCTTCTCTTTACCTAGAATTGATGATAACCAAAAAGGATGTTATCTGAGAAAAAACTAGAAATGTCGCTAAGGCGACTGCTATGCTTCCGCCATTATGCATGATTCTCCTAATAGGTCTATAGTACATGTGGACAATGCATAATTACATTTTCACAATATTGGCAAAATATTGAAATTACATGTTTGTCACAAATGTGTTGAATGTTCACCTTCCTTTACCTAGGTTTAATTAGATGAATAGGAGAGCATGTATTTGGGGATTCAAGGACTTTAACTTGACTTTGACCCATTCATAAGTGTATGAATACTGTCATTTTCAAGGTATGGAGAAAAAGTGTAATTTCTGTATTGAAAAGTACACTGTTACCATTTTCTTTTGGCCTTTGACCCTAAAATTCATAGGATAATCACTGTCAGGCAGAACATGCATAAATATGTAGTAAGTTTCAAGATAACTTGAGCCACTTCTGAGATATGGAGGAAAAAGTTAAATCAGCACTTTCCCTTGATCTTTGACCTTTTGACCTTTGAGGCAAACCCCGCCCCCCCCCCCAAAAAAAAAAAAGAGAGAAAGAAAATTTCCAGATAATCTAGGTTATACATGCATACACCAAGTGTAAAAAAAAATTGCTGGTATTACATAAATATGAGGGAAATAGTAACAATTTGAAGTGTTGCACTTGATCTTTGACCCCTGACCTTTGACCCTATGAACCCTAGATTCTCTAGATAATAACTGCCAGTCAGTACATGTTTATATACTATGTTCCATGAAGATACCTTGAACAATTTCCAAGGTACGGAGAAAAAAAGCAAAGTTTTAATATTTTAATTTGACCTTTTGACCTTTGACCTTTGACCTCATGACCCAAAACTTTCACCAGAGAATCTTAATTGGGTAATACATGTATACACTAAGTTTCAAGAAAATAGTGAAATTTTACGTATTTGACCTTGACCTTTTGACCTTTGACCTTGACCATGTGCACCCAAAAGTTGATACATGTAGGCACAACTTCACCCCCTAATACACATACATGCCAAGTTTCATTAGGATACCATAAAAGGTTACAGACGGACGGACGGACAACCAGAAAACATAATGCCTCCGGCACCACTTCGTGGCGGAGGCATAAAAAAAAAAAAAAAAACAGGGAAAAACACTGACTTTACACTTCTTGCAAACTCCATACATTGTACATAGAAAAGTCATTGGAAATTGCCATTTTTGGTAACACTGTTCATGAAAGTGTGTTACATCTCTGCAAGCATACACATGATTTTTGCAAATAGGGTCTCAAAATGTGCACAAAATGTGAAAGAGAAAAGGACATGAAATTGCAGCCAAAAACTTTCAACCTCAAAAAATAATTGTGCAAAATGTCGAGGGGGGGGGGGGTGCCTTTTGTAGCCCCCCCCCCCCCCCCCCCCCCCCCCCCCCCCCGGGCTACGTAGGGTTAAAGTCTTTTATTTTGCTCTACCACAGTATAAACAGCAAACAGCCTGATGGGTAAGCAAACAGCCTGATAGACAAACTGCCTGAAGGGCCACCAAACAGCCTAATGGACAGCAGACTGCCTGATGGGCCAGCTAACAGCCTCATGGGCCAGCAAACTGCCCCGATAGGCCAGCAGACTGCCTGATGGACCAGCAAACTGTGTGATGGGCCAGAAAACAGTGAATACATAATTATGATAAATACAGGGGAACCTCATTATAATGAGTTACTTGGGCTGCTAGAATGGTTTTGTATTTTGTATCTTGTGACAAAAAGGGTAAAAATAAATGAATAAAAAAAAATGATGGGACCTGCAAAATTATAGCTTCAGGTGTCTCTCTCTAACCAACCTTGTTATAACGAGGTTCCACTCTGCTTTGAGATGACCACCAATGTGTAACCACAATAGGTGTGGAAGTTGGGACAGGGGAGTGAATGTGTAGAAAGTAATAGGCGTCTTAGTCATTTCATCATCAAAGTATGTGGGTTTTTATATCAACTCCGGTTTGAACTCCTATATGTTTGTACATGTGCACAGTGAAACATGTCAAAACGCATCCTCTCAAAAGCATTCTGAAGATTTTTATGTAACATTGAGCTCTATGGACACTGTGATAACACAACTGTTTACATGGCAATTGACATCAGCAAGCCAATTAACCTGCCATATAAGAGCTCAATAAAGAGCAGATTGATTAAGCATACCTGCCAACCCTAAGACTTAATAAATCTGAACAAAGAATTAAATAATTTAATAACATGAACTTTCATAAATTTCATATACGTGTACTTCCAAAAAATCAGAACACACTGAAATTAATGCATTTTCTTTCAGTGAAAAATCTGAATATTCAGATTAAAACTGAACAGTTGGCAGGTATGCTTTGGGGAGATTCAAAGAAGAACATAACATTGGAAACTGACCATAACAAACTTACTGAGTACAATAATATTCAGTCCTTAGAAACGCATACAAACATGATCATCTTTTTCCCCTTGTAATACCAGTACAATGTAGTACATGTATCATGTCAGTGACTGGCTGATCTAGCATCTCAGCAGAACCTGTCCAAATCTCTCTCATCTCCACTCTATGTTTCTTCAATATGGAGTCAGCTTTTCAGAGCATTGTATTTGACACAGGAAATGGTAGAAAGATAAATCATGTATCCCTCTACTGTTTGCACTCCATTCTCTTAGGCAGGAATAATCATCTTGCACTTCTACCTCCACAAGTTTTTGCATCAAGTTCTATTGCTGTTATTTTCGCTTATTCCATAGATGCTTGTATTTGTTGGCATCAAAATTATCATCGAGATCATCAATGATTTTCACTTTCTTCTTGGGCTGGTAGCGAGTAAGGCGGAGCTTCTTTTCATCCAGAGGCAGCATGTTAACATCTACAGGAAGCTGACAAGGAAAATGAAGAAAATGAAAAAAATGAAAGTCCCTAATACATAAAAGACAAGTCATGTCTTTCCAGTCTTTTGATAGTATGGAGATTATCTGAACTCATATTACTACATTGGTAATTGATGCTATCTTCAAAGAAACATTTAAATGTAAAAATGTGTAGGATAGGCATGCAAGGGCTATTAACAGCATGCAATTTCAAGCCAGATTTTACATTATTTTAATGTGATAACAAACAGTTATAATAAGATGACTGTGAATACAAATTTATGGAAATTCTGAAAACTTTTTCTGTACATAGTTTTGTGGTACAATGTAGTATTGGTGATGGTGGTGGTGGTAGTGTGTGTGTGTGTGTGTGGGAGGGGGGGGGGGGTGTAGTTTACAAAGACATGGGTTTTTGTATGAATTACACTGCTTTTCAGGAGTTGACTAAGGGTACATTTGAGCACTCTAGAGCAAACCAAAGTGAACTGAACTAAAGTGTGCCATACTGAACTGTTCCAGATTGAAGTGCTAGAGAGCTCTGCTGAGAAAGCGTACCTCATGAGTTATTTTTAGAACAGGCCACGCATTTTGTAGCAGGAGGGTCATTCACCTGGCGTGCTTGAACTACTTTTAGCTGTCCCAAACATAAAGTTGCATTATGAGGTATGTGCATGTTACGCGCATTCTCTCACAGCGAACTTTTGGTACGCTTTTGGTACCCTTTTGGAGCACATCGGGAAGTGGTTCACTTTCGGCTCAGTACAGTACAGTACAGTACAGTACAGTACAGTACACTTAAAGAACGTTCAAGCACTCATCTGGTGCGGATACAGTGTGGTACAGTTCGCTTTAGGAGAGTGCTTGAATACACTCTACAATGTATGTCTGCTTACAGCACCAACTTGGCACTTCAAGAAAGACACATCTCAAAAATATGAACAAAAAGCATACCTTCAAGATCTTCCTGGGTTCAGAGTACATGATACGATAAGTTGAGCCATCAGTGTTAACCACGACTGTCGGGTACATCCTTGGGTAGATTTTGCGATTGGTCTTGGCAATTGCAGCTCTGTTTGAATTGCACCTCATCAACACTGCTGTTGGAGCTACATTTGACACTGCTGGTCTCAGCAAATGCCCCTTACAGAGCTGGCAAAAGACTTCCATTTTTTCAGTTCTAGAAGTCAAGGCAACAGTACAAAATATCATGTACAAATGATACTTAAACATTTTTGTTGTATTCCTTAAAGGAGATGGCTAGTAACTGATCAGTGGGAATCAGTGGCAATGCTGGGGATGATTGTTCCAATCCTTGTGGAATTCATTTAAGAGTACATTACATCTATTGTTGAGTGAAAATCATTTGCTTCAGAATGGTCTCATATTCAAGTAATGTGCAGTTTAATGTTTCCAGTTTAGCATGCCTGTACAGTGATAGGGCATTAAACTGCACATTACTTGAATATGACAAAGCAATCTGAAGCTAAAAATGTTCACACAATTGATATACTGTATAATGTACTCATACATGAATCCCACAAGAATGGGAAAATTCATCCCCCAGCATTCCCACTGATCAGTTACTAGCCATCACCTTAAAGTCAGAAAACACTTTTTATTTTCTAATATACCAATTGTTCTGCTGTTTTGTACTTGATTTCTTGCTCATACATTGTAAAAATAGGCAGAGAAATCTGACATCTTGATTTCCACAGTATTCTGTGTACTAGTAGTCTGTGTATTTACAGAAGATGTACCGGTAGCAAAATATCAATGAAGTATCAAAGAAACTGATTCACTATGCACAGCACACCAGCATGACAGTGACTTAAAACATACAGTTGCAGCACACTAATGAGTTGGTTTGCAAAATATTGTGTAAACATGCGAAGGTCCAATGAGAACATAAATGTCCATGGACACATGTATTGGATATTCTTGACAAATAGGCCTAAAGGTGAAAGAAAGAAAGAAAAATGAGTAATGGTAAAGTCATCTTTTTTTCAAAAGTTTGCTTTGCATTGGTATTTCAATGAAACTGACTTAAAACACAATTTCATGTTTAAACTAGAAATGTCGCTAAGGCAACTGTATGCCTCCCATCCGCCATAATGCATGACTCTCCTAATAGGTCTATAGTACATGTGGACAATGTGTGATTACATTTTCACAAAATTGGAAAAATATTAAAATGACAAGTTTGTCACAAATGTGTTGAATGTTCACCTTCCTTGACCTAGGTTTAATTGGATGAATAAAAGAGCATGTATTTGGGGATTTAAGGACTTTAACTTGACTTTGCCCATTCATAAGTTTATGCATTGAGTAATTTTCAAGGTATGGAGAAAACGTGCAATTTCTGTATTGAAAAGTACATTGTTACCATTTTCATCTGACCTTTGACCCTCAAATTCATAGGATAATCACTGTCAGGCAGAACATGCATAAATATGTAGAAAGTTTCAAGATAACTTGAGTTACGGGTCATTCCATGGGGTTGGGTCTTCTCTAGATTTTCATGTTGTGTAGGGAATAAAAGTCTTATTCTGAAAAATTTATCAAATAATTGTTCGTGGTTTGCAGTTATTCTTGGAGAGAAATGTGTGAAGAATTATTTGATGAAAAAAAAAACAAGCCTGTGTACAAATGTATTTGTCTATGACTGTTTCACTAATGATGTCCCATGGTTTTTTGTGGTTTATGTTGTGACATAAATATATGCCATTTTCATGGCAATGTAAAACAGGAATATACAACCTTTCAGCATTATGCCTATCATAATTAAGAGAGGCAAGGTGACTTCTACAAAGACTATAAGGCACATAAACATTTGTAACAAAATAAGAACGCCAGAGCATCTTCAAGCAACCTCATACCTATGTTACAAACGATGTCCATGGCAATTTTTGTTGTAACATAGGTATAGCATGGTTTTACATACACTTCCAATCATAATATGATTAGAAACTTTATTTCTATAATGAGATTTATATTTCAGGAGTATTCTTATCCAAAAATTAGCATCAAAATCCTCCAAATAAACGAGAAAATATGGAACATATCACTGTACTTCAGTGCGATGTCCGGCCTCTTCGTGTAACGTAGGTAAGGAAAGACGCGTCTCTCGATAAAAGGAAGAGCTACTAACTTCAGCAATCGTATTCATGTCACTGGCAGTCCTCCCCCAATGGCAGAAAAACTACTCACAGCCAATATACACCTACCTGGACAGCGCAAGATCTGTTTTTCTGCCGTTGTCCATGTAACATAGGTACAGGAGTTTTAATGTTTCTGATGTCAATTGGTAAGCTTTTACGCTATTTTACGAAAATAATAACATTTGTCATATTCTGTAACTCTATTAGAGGAAAAAAACCGACATCTAAACCTCCGAACTGGCCAAAAATACTGTGGACGATGATACTGTAGTCCCACATACTGAGATATTTGTTACAGGTTCATGTTCATAATTTTGATTGCCAAATTTTCCGTCCATGCCGGTCTCTGCAAAAGGAGCATATATTCCTCTCTTAGAAAACCATACAAAAGTATATCAGTGTATCTTCACTGCAATATAAAATTGTTTTACCTCCCGATTATTGTGAATTTTGGACCCTTTTGTCATTAGGTATCTACCAAGGTAGACGTGCTAGAGTTAGTATTAATCACTATATACTAGTTGGAAAACGTAGATGTCCAGACTGCATCTGAACTAGAGAAATAGAGTTTGCCTTATTTTGCTGGTGATATTGAGGGAACTAGGAGCTGTGAAATTCTTTCTCTTTAACAGATTTACTTCGAAAATGTCAATGTTTTCCTTCCAAGATTTCACTGACCTGTTAGATGCTCTGATGAAGTTGTTAACATTTCACAAGGATTCACCATTTCCATTCCATGTTCACCCACTGGGAAGTCTCAAAGCTAAAATGCCAGTGTCCTATTCAGTTTGGGTGGGTAGTGGGTAGGAAAGGCTTCAATAAAATTATGAACCCCAATCAAAATTGGACTATTATTGCTCTACACTATCATTTAAAAAGAGGGCGACAATTTTGATGGGGGATGAATATAAAATAGGGCCTAGTATTATTTTGGGAGTCTATTAAGGACCATAACCGTAAACGTAACCCTGACCCTAGCCCTAACCTTAGCTAGGACACTGGGGGCAGCGATCTGCCCTTCCTACAGTGTAGCTTGCATCTGAAAACAAGTTTTTAGCATAGAGTATGAAAATGATATTTTCCTATGTTTTACATGCTATATTATTATTATTAATATTTACATCATTTTAAGCATAACCCATTTTTTTTCAATTTTGGTGGGAGGTACACATGGAACTCTAGCTAATGGGTATGCCAAGAGGTAGAAATGTAAGCAAAATTGTTAAAATTATTTAATTCCATTCATAAACACACAGATACTGTACATCAACAGGAATATAGTCAACCCCGACAAAATTTTCCTTTTAATTTTTTTTATTCTATTTCTCTTTACACCTTTTGTTCAGTTTTTTGATGAATCTGCCATGGCTCCTCCTCTACCACCGCTACATTTTAAACTACATGAAAGAGTGAAAAGGACACATCCACAGCACTCCACAAACACAGAGGAAGCTGACAAAGCAACACCCAAGAAGAGCGAATGTAACAAATTAGACAAGAAGAAAACTGCACAGAGGGAAAATGGACAGAAGAAAAACAAAAATCGAGGGCTAAATGGACATTGGACAAAAGAGCAGAAATTAATTTCAAACAAAGAACATGGAAAAGACAAGAAGACTTGTCTAATTTCTTTTTATTAGTTTTCTTAGTTAGTTGACAACTAGTTGATGATGTTGTTAATGTATATTAGGTCAAATTGTGTAAAGCTTCACTTTCTTCTTCTTCTTTTGATTACAAAAAGTCTGCCTTCTTTCATATCAGAGTTACAAAGAATTGAAGTCTGTGTAACATAGGTATTGTTCCACAGGTGTGCAGTAGATATAATTCCAAAGAACTGTTACAATATAAGTGTTATTTGTGGGAACATACATAAAGTCTATATGTGTAGGTTTTAACATCTCACACCACAATAAAGGAAATCAGTTGATATGTCGTAGTGTACCTATGTTACAAAGACATACTGTCCGTGTAACATAGGTAGTACACCGTGGGCGAGGTTGTTGTCTGAAAACCCCTGATTATAACAATAAAATCATGTTTTCACTTGAATACCCATACAAATCACTTGCTTCAGTTGTGGTGCTTTTAAGAATATTGTCATTGTATCACTCTTGATGAAAAAGTTAAACCTTTGATTGAAATTGTTAATGGTTTGTAGAAAAAAACATGTTAATAAAAGTGGCTTGCAGTTGACATCAGAACATACAATCTTACTAATAATGATCTCATGCGCCTGTTAAATAACATGTTGATGTGCTATGGACGAAAAAAACGTGGATGTGTTCATTGTTATCATTTCAGAACACAAAATGATGAAGGATGTCAACAAATGAAGTCCGTGTAACATAGGTATTTTGCCATACCTGTTTACCCATGCTGACTGAAAGTGTGCGAAGTAATAAACAGATTTCTAGTGGAATATGTTGAAGAATGGGAGTAACAAATCAGGGGGAAAAAGGAAATTTCAATTTACCCAACTTGAATTTTCAACTTGTATGTCACAATTTCAGTCCCAACCCCATGGAATTGCCCTTACTTCCGAGATATGGAGAAAAAAGTTAGTTCAGCACTTTCCTTTGATCTTTGACCTTTTGACCTTTGAGGCAAAAAAAAAAAGTTTCCAGAGAATCTCTATTAGGTTAGACAAGCATACACCAAGTGTAAAAAAAATAATCCTGCTGGCATTGCATAAATATGCGGGAAATAGTAAAATGTTGAAGTGTTGCCCTTGACCTTTGACCCCTGACCTTTGACCCCATGAACCCTAAATTCTTTAGATAATCACTGCCAGTCAGTACATCCCCATGGAGATACCTTGACCAATTTCCAAGTTATGGAGAAAAAAGTGAAGTTTTAATATTTTTTACTTGACCTTTTGACCTTTGACCCTTGACCTCATGACCCCAAACTTTCACCAGCGAATCTTAATTGGGTAATACATATATACACTAGGTTTCAAGAAAATATCTTCAGGCATTGCTTAGAAATGGTGGAAAAAGTGAAATTTTATGTACTTGACCTTGACCTTTTGACCTTTGACCTTGAGCATGTGCACCCAAAAGTTGATAGGCACAACTTCACCCCCTAATACACATACATGCCAAGTTTCATTAGGATACCTCAAAAGGTTACGCTGTCCACAAAATTCATTACGGACAGACGGAAGGACGGACGGACGGACGGACATACGGACGGACGGACGGACATACGGACGGACGGACGGACGGACAACCCGAAAACATAATGCCTCCGCCACCACTTTGTGGTGGAGGCATAAAAATTCTGTTGAATCCAAGTAAAAGGCAATGTTAACACTGATGTGTCATGTCCGAAACAAAACAGTAATGCAAACATCTGTTGCTTTTCAAATCAGCAAGACTTTGTGTTACGGTACTGCTAGGAGAGGATGTAAAAGATACCAAATATGAGTCACATACTGAAGATAAATACACTTATTTTGAAACTCTTCTCCCCATTTTCCCTCCATTGTACATGGATGAGTTAATATAATGTACAACACACATGCAGTTATCAAAATCCTAGGTTAATTTTAGGCATAAATTTTATCTGGTCGTTGGGGAAATGTTCCGCGGAGAGTGCGTCTGGCTTCACGGAACCCTTCCTTAGCGAACGTCAAAAAAAAAATAAGACTCCTCCAGACAGACGGATCTTTCTGTCTAACCTAGGGCCTACTTGCCCATCCAGAGTCTGTAGAGACACAAGTCAATTTACAGGCCGATCTTTCGGTCGGTCAAGTCAAGCCCTAGCCTAAATTAGGTGCAATACTACAATATTTATAGATCTACAGGCTACATGTATATTGTCAATATAATGTTACAGTTGTGGTTCATTCTATTTCTACATCTTGTAGTTGTACTGCCCGATGTAAAATAATGATACAAGAGGAACGGGTGAGCAAATGTATGATTGCTGTATCTGGTCCATTTGCCTAAATAGGTTCCGGTTGTTAACAATTATGTCACGTCCGAAACACAGTTTGTTCACACGTGCCTTCACACAACACAAGACGAGATTCACTAACTTGAAATTGTACATATTGGACTGAACTAAATTTTACTGTACTAGACTGTAGCTGTAGTATAGACTTTTCTATCCACCTATGCTAGAGTGGCACGGGAATCTAGCGCTCGACTGTGGCAGTTAGTGAAAATTTATGGCAGTTCGATAGTTAGGTAATTCAAAAGATATCACATCCTACCTGGAGTAAGGCACGCAGGCAAGATTTTGATAGCAGCGGTGCAATATACGAGTGTCAATTCGGCGGATCAAGGATGGACAGCTCGTGTGTGCGTGTTAAGTGAGTAGGGTTAGTGTACATTACATGTCTATGCGCTGCTGCTGCATCATGTGTGTGTTAGCTAGCACCTCCTGACAGTCGTCACGCTCCTGACGGAGAAGGGGCGGAGTAAACGTAGATGGCGCTACGCAACAAGCTGGCTTCGGACCGTGCTTCGGACTCGACTAGCTACACTTTATACTCGCTAGAGCTAGCACACAGCCACAATACCAAAGCGCACTTACAGTGTGTACACAATGGGTGATTTCAAGTTCGGTGCTAGTGCTAGTGCTAGTGCTAGCCCCCAAATAACAGCGTTAAATCGAGCTCCAACACCGACGGTCTGGGGTGGTATTCTGAGACCGTTTTATCTCTGTTGTAAGTCTGTTGTAACAGATCGGTATTCTGAACACCGTTTTATCTCTGTTGTAACTTCTGTTGTAACTTCTGTTGTAACTTGTGTTTTATCTTGCGCACTCTTTGCCTGCGCATACCATTGTCTTAGGGTATGCGCACGCGCGTAACAGTGGGCGCAAACCTGAAAACCCATTAGATTACACGGTATTCTGAAAACTGTTTTATCTTCTGTTGTAAGTCACGCCCCGTGCAAATTTATGCTTCTGAGATAAAACAGGGTGGAAGGTGTTTTAACTCCGTTGTAACTGTCGTTTTAACTTAGGTTAGATAGTGAGATAATTCATCAAGTCAATATTGTGGTATGCGAGTTCAAATTAAAAGATATACAAAAAATAAAAGCAATGTATGTACAGAAAGGCAAAAGATATAGCAGTTTGACAAAATGTAAACTCATTCCACAATACAAAATTTGGTAACAGTAACACTGCAAGTATACATACGCGTTGTATAAATGAACACAAAGGTTACCGGCACCGTCGGCAATTTATTTTAAGCACTATTCATTTCAAAAATGTGTTTCCAAATATTAAACATTTTTTTATATGAGTTCACTATCTTCACCAATTAGAATTCATTATCAGTACCTTTGGGTGTTTCAAAAATATTTATTGCTGGGAATGGCGCGAATCCTGAGAAAAGTATTAGAAGTCCAAGGTTCCATGATGGAACTTGACGTGATATTGATCTCCAAGAGATATCTTGTGAAGATAGTGACAACAACAACAACAACAACAACAATGATGATAATGATAATAATAACATGGCATTGCAAGGGCTTAACTTAATTTAGAAGCGTCTAGTTCCCCATAAACCATGAAATTGGGGTTCCTCTTATGAACGCCAGATATCTTTTTATTTTTTTAGACAAAATTTCAAATAAAAAGACTCAATCTGAGATAGCTTTGCGAATCCCCTTCCGCACCAACTATACGTCAAAACCGGTAAGAAGGCATAAATGATCAAGCTTCTGTTGTAACTTTATTCTATCTCTGGCTCTCTTTACCTGCGCATGCCATTGTCCTATTTGTGCGCACGCCAGAGAATGAGCGCTTGTTAAAACGCGCAGAGTTAAGCAAGGCGCATTTGCCCAAGGGAGCAATCTTATTGGTTGAAATGTCTTAGATGCTACTTCTAACAATATTTCCTATTGGATATGATTATTGCGATGGGCGGGGTTATCATGACTTACAACACCGTTAAAACAGTTTTCAGAATACCGATTTACAACTGTTTTAGCGGTGTTGTAACTCACAGACTTACAACACAAGTTACAACACAAGTTACAACAGAGATAAAACGGTGTTCAGAATACCACCCCAGATTAACGAGGCGATATCGATCAAAATTATCGATCACCAGCACTAGGTGTTGGAATCGCACCACCGCGAGCTCCGCGGGAATAGCGCGACGAAAAAAGTGATGGCGCGTGATTACAGTCAAATATTAAAGGATGTAGACAAAATTGCTTAGTTTTAGACACATAGCGAGGAAGACGGATTAAAATGACACAAATTTCATCCATTCCCCAAAATACAACTATCTTAATTTTGCTCCCAGGCTCAGATTTATAAAGCCATGTCGAGAGTGTTCGTGTACGTTTACGTGGGCTACCACTGCATTAGCATAGACTTTGCACGTAAAACGTGCATCTATTATGGACGTGAATATGAGTCTCGCACGGCAACGCTAACCAGCACCGAACTTGAAATGACGAAAATGTTAATCCCTAGGGGCTAGTGTTAGTCAATGGCGAAAAAGCACGTAAATCGCTAACACAATCGGCGGAGCTCGGTTCAGCAGACGACATTCAACACCGAGCCCAGCACCAAATACCGGAAATACGTCATAATTTTGAGGTCAACTCCCAACACCGACGTGATTTCAAGTTCGGTTTTATTGCCGGTGCTAGTGCTGAGATAGCACTAGCACTAGCACTAGCACCGAACTTGAAATCACCCAATGAGTATACTGTAGTACATTGTACATTACACGTAAACCACTGCGATCCGTGTACGTGTGTGGGGTGCAGCCGGTTGTGACTGTGCACTGTGTATGGTTTCTAGCTCTCGAATCTGTCCCCTTTAAACGTGAGTACGTGGGATGTCCTGTAAATCATCGATATGTGGGTAGCGTGACCGGTATGTAAAGACTGACATTCTTTTATATAACTGTGATTTATTAATCAGTATAGCAGTAGACTGTGTGGATCTGTGAGTGTGACTGTGTGAACTAATTCAAGAGGCCCTACTCCCGAACCCCATCCCATCTGCTGCGCTGGAACCAGTGAGTTAAACTAGTCTACTGTCATATTAAACGTATCTAGACATTCTGTCTGTAACTACACTACAGTAAACAGTGTAAAACTGTAGGCTAGTTTAGTTATTATTATTAGTTACCAACCATGGCTGAGTTACTGCCCCCCTATTTCTGCTCAAACTCGTGACGGTTGAGGATCTAACGTTAAGAGTTTTGTTTTTTGTTTTTTGTAAATCTAGATGGACCTATGACAGTAGAGACTAGAGTATTTTGAAACAAATGTAGGTAGATTTGTAGCCCATGAAAAAGATAGCTTATCCAGCCTTCAAATGAGGTGTATTTTGTACAGTAACTTGTTATGTTGGAGGGATTCAACCTCGTGCATGCTGGTACATGAACCATACCGTGCTAACCCCGGCGCAGGGCGCTGTAACCAGCCCGACTCGGTACGGGTTGGGGCGCTGGTGCAGTAATACTGAGCTAGACGACCTGTATGTATGTCACTGTAAGTGTAACTAGGTAGTGTAAAATTTAAGTGTATAAAACTTAAAAGTGTAAAGTTTACGGCTTAACTGCACCAGTGTCAGTGACCCCAACACGTACCGACGTACCGAGTCGGGTTATGTAAGGCTGTGCTGTAGAACAGAAATGAATGGCTGACCGGTTTCTATACATATAGTTTTGTGCCTTATCAATATTCTTTAACTTAAAATAGTGTTAGTGTATAGAAACCTAGTGAATTGTGTAGGCCTCGTACATTTTCCCCAGGTATATTTTATTAATTATATTTTGGATCAAAAATGTATCCTCTGGACCTGGTGATTGGTTGAAAGAGTTTCAAGTGATTATAGGTACAGCTACAACTTACAAGTAGATCTATTTTCAGCTATTTCAGAATGTTGACACTCCATCTAAAGTACCATTTGCAAAATGATGTCACTTCTATGACGACATTTTGCAAAATGATGTCGCAAAGCAATTCTGATATTGTGAGCAGCTTTGCACCATCAGTCTGTGAAATGATACAATTTCTAACAAAACAATTGTGACGACACAAAGCAATTTTGAGTTGACATTGCGCACTGCTCGTACTCAGTGGCGTATCTAGGGGGGGGGGCAAGGGGGGCACGTGCCCCGGGCGCCACTCCTTGGGGGCGCCAAAAACGAAAAAACGAAAAAAAAAAAAACGAAGAAGAAGAAGAAAAAAAAAAGAAAAAAGAGGGGGAAGAAAAGGAAGAAGAAGAAAAAGAAGAAGAAGAAAAAGAAGGGGGGGGGGCAGAAAGCCAAGTCAAACAAGATAAAAACAACACATGAAGATGATGCGGACAAAATGACAATGTATATTGTGTTCACACATGTCATTTTGTATTTAGCAGGCAAAATGTCACAAGGAGCAGCGGCTGCAATTTCTTTCGTTCTTAAGCGATCGCCGATTGGATCAAAGGAGGGCGGCAACGGTTTCGAACATGGGGGGGGGGGGACGCAAAAAACAAACAAGATAAGAACAAAACGTAATGATGACGCGGAAATATACAAATTTCGGCTCGCTCGCTCGTACTAATTTAGAGTATTTTTTCAAGTCCTCTGTTGGTATAAATCGTTATCTAAGTAAAGGCCGTCACTATTATCGTGATTAGAATTGTAAGATTTAGTAAGCAAAAAAATGACAAGAATTCCATGTTTTGTAAGCTGAAATACAATATTTTTGGTTCGCTCGCTGCACTCGCTCGCCAAAGTTTATCAAAAAAAGAAGAAGATAAGAACAAAACGTGATGATGACGAGGACATATACAAATTTCGGCTCACTAGCGCATAGTAATTTAGAGTATTTCTTCAACTCCTTAGTTTGTTGGTATAAATCGTTAGGTTATCTATTAGGCCGTCACTATATCTTGATTAGAATTGTAAGATTTGATAAGCAAAAAAATGACAAGAATTCCATGTTTTGTAAGCTGAAATACAAAAATTTTCGCTCGCTCGCTGCGCTCGCTCGCCAGAACTTGTCACAAAAAAAAGATAAGAACAAAACGTGATGATGACGCGGAAATATGGAAATTTCGGCTCACTCGCGCGTACTAAGTTGGAGTATTTTAGTTTGTTGGTATAAATTGTTATCTATAAGGCCGTCACTATATCTTGATTAGAATTGTAAGATTTAGTAAGCAAAAAATGACAAGAATTCCATGTTTTGTAAGCTGAAACACAAAAATTTGCGGCTCGCTCGCTGCGCTCGCTCGCCAAAACTTATCACGATTTATTACATTTAAATCACTCTCAAAAAGACCCCTTTTAAGTGCTTGAAAAAGCATCCAAAAGCGTAAAGTCCCTACCAGGATGGGGTTGGGGTTGAACACTTTTTCAGAAATTAGGGGCGTAGATTTCCGCGCTTGCCCCGGGCGCCGTTTTCCCAAGATACACCACTGCTCGTACTGTCACTCTGAAAATGTATCAATTCCTAACAAAACGATTGTGATGTCATAAAAACAATTCTGACATTGCGCAAATAGCTTCACACCGTGTGTCGCGTCGCGCTTGTCAAAATAGCCGCATCGAAACATCATCAACAACGTCGAAATGGTCCCATCAACAAAATGGTCACATCCACCAAAAGACTTCTAGCTTTGTATTTCTCCCATTTCCCTTTCTTTGTTTGAATTTTTGATCCAAAATATAAAACAAATATACTTTGCCTAATTTCGAGTTTCTGGTTCAAACTATAGGCCTCGGTGCCTCCAAAAGAACTATTCACTTCGGGGCTTCGCCCCTCAGTGAATACACGTAGTTCTTTTGGAGTCACCTCTGCCCATAGTTTCAACAAGAAACTCTCAAGGGAAAGTATATTTGTATACCATCCTTGGTATGAAAAGGTGGTGAATTGTGGACTAGGCCACTTCATTTACAGCCACAGGATGTGAGACCTGGGGGGTGTTTCATCAATTTAGTCAGCGCTGACAAATTGTCAGTCTCTGACAATTTCAGCAAAATTCTTGGTTTTGATTGGCTGAGATGCTCTGATCACTGACTGTTACCTTGGGGATTGTCAGAGACTGACAACTTGTCAGCGCTGACAACTTTCATGAAATGGTACCCTGGGGGGCATTTCATGAATCACATTTAGTCTATTAAAGATATGTCATTCTGTGAGTCCAGACATGCAGACATTTAAACTGGGAGAGACAGCTTCCCTGGTCTACTTCACTGATCATAGTATGATGTGATAATGTTTTCAGTCTTCATAAAAAAAGAGGTGAAAATTGTCAAAGTATCCAAGTTGAAAGCCAGGATTTACATAGACTTTTTTAAAGGTTAAATTACAGCCTGGTGGAAGTGTCATACTGCTAGGGCTATTTGGTGTGGTATCACACTTCTTCATGAGAAACAAAACATTAAGTCTGGAAATTTGAGGAATTTTCTCCCCCCCCCATGTCTCTGTGCTTGAGTGTGTTTTCATTGCGTCAACATATCAACTTGCCTCGGTATGTCCACTGCCCCTCTTACGTGTAAATCAGTTGACTAATATTTTTATAATATTGGATGGCCTTGAGGTTAATACTATACAAATAATACACAGGTGAGAGTGCGTTAGTGGAGATGCAGGGCACTCGAGGATATCTACAATTGGGCAATTCCACGGTATGTAGGACACAGATGCCGAAAATTCAAAATGATATTTGTTTCAAACACCATACATTTTCAGACAATACTTGAGTTGAAGTTTTAAGAATCATTATGTTTTTCAATAAAAGCGGCCATTTTGATTTTCAAAATGGCTCTCAAAATATGCCTATAACTCAATGGTAAGAAAGAGTGTATTGTCACGTAATTTACCCTCTGTGTATCCACTTTACTAGTACTCTAAACAACAATCTTTTATATGCATGCAGTTACCAGACAAGTCTTTTACCACATGATAGAAAGATAGAGCTGGTTACTTTAAAGAATTTTATAAAAACTTTTAATTAGTTTGACAATGATGGATGTAACGTCAGTTACCAAAAACAAGGAATTTTTAACTTTATTCATCAAAGAAAGTGAGCTGTATGATGTAACTTAGGATTTCTAATGTATGCCCATATGCCTTCCTTTCAATACCAGAAAATAAGGATACTTGGCTTACTGGAGAGTCAAATGAACACATCAAAATGTGTAACGTCAGTTACCGAAACGTCATATACCAGTATGTAACGTCAGTTACCATGACAGTAATTATTAACTTAGGCAAATTTTTTGACTTTAGGCCATTTCAATACATCTGGGAAGTCAAAGGTTATCAACAAAGAGCAGCAATCCCTTCGATAGGGAATGATGTCATCACCATGGTACACTGTATGTCCATGGATACTTCGCTTTATCTTATCTATTTATTGGTGGGGGGTGCTTGAGCTTTTGATTTTCGGTTCAGCACAAGTTTAAGGTTAAATCATCTGGAAGTTTAGGTTTACCACATGCAATATATAATGCACTCAAATTACTATACAGTACTCACTGTCCTATGGGATTATAAAGCTACCAAATTACGTAATCAATGATGTGGTTGCATGGTAACCACCTTTTTCTATTAAAAAGCTTGTGTACAGCTGTATACCAACAGTTTTATAATATTTACTATTTTATGACTACTTTTGCAAGCATTTGTCTTTTTTTTCTGGAAGCTTAGTGGAGTTTCTACCTCAAGGCAAATGCAGGAACAGATATATTTCTTCGCTTGCACTTAAATGTGTGGTTTAGTTAATATGGCACGTCTTGAAATGGTACATAAGCAGGCCTGACAAGGCATTTACTGTCATTACTGTTTGAAACCAACACTGATGTTACTCAACATTTAACACTGATGTTGCTCAAAGTGAGAGGTGATCCTAGGGTAAAATACAAAACTTTTCATATTTGTTGATTACTTTATTTCTTTCATGCAGGGACATTTTTGTAATACATAATAATTATGAACAGGAAGATTCGTTGATATTGATCTTAGAATTCTTTCGGTGCAAAGTCCTATTTCTTGGTATCTGGGATGTATTTGCAAGCCTTGATATATCAGTGAAAAGGAAAAGAAAAACAATTACATTCCTTCAAGCAAGGAATAAACAAATAATGCCCTTTTGACCAAAAAAACATGTTTCTTCGTCACAGAAAAAAATATCAAAAGTGTAACACTATTCATTTAAATCATTATTGATAATGGAGATCATTTTTTTATTTGTGGCCCTAACAATGCCTTGAGGGAGAAGGAGTAAAATAAAAAAGAAGAAAGAATATATCACAATAGATTTCATACATATTTATGAATATTTTTATTTGTATGTGTTTTTCCCCATGACCTGAAGGATATTTTTTTCACACACAAAAACATATGTGTTTTGTGTAGTACTGCAGGGCATTATGGGTGGGGTACTCTAGATAGAAACTTTCCTGTTCATCAAAAAAACAAACAAACAAAAAAACAAACAAACAAACAGCAACAACAACCCTTAGTTATGTCAATATTTATACTTGGAACTGCTGAATCTAAATGGCTCTGTGTAATCATACCTGTTCAATAAGCATTCAATCTTAAGACAAATGTCAAGAAATATCCTCTGGTGCATTTACATTATTTTTGCTCAACTGTGCTATGGCATGGGGGGGGGGGGGAGCTTGCCCTCTAAGGGCCCCACCCCATTTTTGTCTTTAGATTTTGTTTTAATTTGTTGCTAAGTAAATGCCTGGGATTGTTACTGGTATTCTGCAGCAGTATAATAACCTGTTAACTGAATTAGTTCTTTGTCAACCCCATAGCAAAAGTATGTGTAACGTCAGTTACTGACATGTTTACCTTTAAGTTTTCATAAAACATAAAGAAAATGGACATATGTTTCATTTCATTCGGGTATTTGTAATTGATGAACCAAGGTATGATTCCATATCAAACAAATCACTCTGAAAGGTCAGAATTATAAAATATCACAAAACTATTCCTACTCATGATTTTCCATGTGTATGGCAAATGTAAGCGTAACGTCAGTTACGTAACGTCAGTTACCGTCATGCCTTCACTGAAATTGGCATGATGCTAAAAGGAAATATCTAAAGTGCACATTATTTTGCACACCTGTTCCTAAGAACCTAGGTATATTGCCATATTAAACACATAAAGTTTAGAAGTCAGGGACATGAGATATTTCCATTTAAATCTACTCCATAATTTCCCATGTCCTTTTTCCGTAACGTCAGTTACCGTCACATTTTCACTTGCTATGTGATAAGAAATGCAGTTTGAGAGAAAAACTTTCCACCTATTTCTTCATTCTCATGAACTCATTCATCGATGCTAATTACAAGTCCTGGGTGCTTTCGTTCACAAAACTACAACATAAACAATTTTATGAAAATCCTTACGTGTAACGTCAGTTACCGTGGAATTGCCCAATTGTGAAATATGCACGAGGCGAAGCCGAGTGCATGTTGCACTACATTGTAAATACCCGAGAGTGAGCTGCATCTCCACTAACGTCACGAACTTAAACCTGTGTATTATTTGATTTATAAAATGGGTTGAAAACTTACAGCATTTTTCATGTACCTTTGTGGGTCAATACCAGTCAGCTACATGTAGCACTCGCTCAAAAGTTAAGATGTCCGAAGATGTTCGTCCCAAACATTTACGCACGTCGCACTCGGAAATCCCGCACATATTGTACGTATAAGAGTATACGTATGCCACATGTTATGCACAAGAAAGGTGGGTGGCAGCCCGAACTAGAAGTTGTTTACAGGATTGACAGCGCGTATAGTAGCGCGCGACGCGCTTGTAACAACTGATTGAGTGTGCACAACATTGTGACGTCAGTGACTGAGCAGTTACGCTTTCTCTGCAATGTCCCATAGGATAACACGCCGTGCTGTTATGACTTTTTGTTGCACACTTTTTGCACGGTCGTGCATGTTAGTAAGAAAATCATGAGCGCACATGTGACTCATTTCAGCGCTTTCAATCGGCTACATTCTTGAACCCATTTTATAAAAGGAAATATTGGACAAGCTATGCACAAATATTGGACGAGTCGAAGATGAGTCCAATATTTTGCTTAGCGAGTCCAATATTTCCTTGTATTGATGGAAAATAGGACATCCAATATTATCATTATTATCCTACAGTGGATTTTAGCAAAGAATATTTTCACTTAGGCCTACCCTTTCTGTCTCTGAGTGCTGTATGGTCTCCTACTGTACTTGATCCTGACATGTTCCCTGTCTGTCTCTGACTCTGAGTGCTGTATGGTCTCCTACTGTACCTGATCCTGACATGGGGTATGGTACACTCTTCACTTTCAGTGCAAGTTAATCCACTTCATTCCCAGTCCTCTGCATCCAGATCTGCAAATCTCCGACGAGCTGTAGATCTATCCATGGTAGCCGCCATGTTACTGTTAGGCCGAGATCTAGCTAATTTACACCAGAATTAGATGCTCTTGTATCCAAGATCTGAGACACAATTTTCGTCACATCTATATACCGGCTATATGTACATAAATATCGCGGGCTTTCTAGCAGTAGCACTGAGCTGATTGATCGTCGCCTGCACAAAAAATGCAACTTGTTTTCATCAAACCTAAATTTAATTTCCTGTTATGAAAGTGATGTTTCGAAAAATTGTATGAAAAACAATTTTGACTAATTAATATATGAAATTTGTTTGCATAAAGACAGAATTTTAGAAAAAACAATATTTTAGTTAATTCATGATTGACCAATCACAGACGTTTTTACTTCATATTTCGGGTCATGTCGTATAAATCTCAACCAATCACGGTGCAGTTATTGAAACTTTGGGGAATCCCCCTCTT
The DNA here is from genome assembly GCF_040938485.1 of Diadema antillarum. Lineage (NCBI taxonomy): Eukaryota > Metazoa > Echinodermata > Echinoidea > Diadematoida > Diadematidae > Diadema > Diadema antillarum. The sequence continues at coordinate 21,185 of NW_027273177.1, forward strand.
GCCACCCAATATTTCAAATATTGGTCGCCTCGGCAAAAAATATTGGTCGAGTTCAACAAACTTTCTAAGTGGGTCGGAGGTTATGAGGTGCGTCGACAAAATAACACTTGTATTTGGGCTCTAAAAATCCTCTGTATGTATATATTAATAGTGTATAATGTCAGATGATGACTTCTTCTCACTGTTGGTCGTTTTAACTCTGCAGGTTATCACCCTTACATCCACTCTTCAGTAGGACTCCACACAGATACAGCAAAACCTGAGTGAAAGCTAACATCCCATCATTGGGAGTGTAGGGCTGTATTACGTGTGCACACAAGTTACACCAAGGAGAAAAATTCAGGGCCTGGAAATCACAAGAATCCAATAATTGATGATCATCCAATGGTTCTTTTGATGAGATGATATTTATTTTGACGGTGAGGGAGAAAGTTGTTCTGTCACTATGAGTGTTGGGCCACTGGTGACAGAGATCCTATGTGTCTTTGTGCTTGCGGCCTACCTTCTCCACAAGTATGGTGACTGGCGCAAGCAACATCCTGTGGTTACCCTGACAACATTCATCTCCTGGTATTTCTCACTCATCATTGTCTTCATCTTACCGCTGGATGTCACAACAGTGAGGATGACTTGTTTTGATGTATTGCATTCTTTTTTTTTAAATGAAATATGGTGTACTAGTAAATTTCTCATGATTTGAAAGCTCCTTAAAGGACAAGTTCACCTTCATATTCAATGTACATAAAGGTCTAAGAGAATGCAGTTAATAGAACACATCAGTGAAAGTTTTTGAGGAAAATCAGACAATCTGTTCAAAAGTTATGAATTTTTCAGGTTTCGATGCCACCATTGCTGGATGAGAAGACTACTACAGCTTGTAATTTCACGTGCATAGAACTCAGAAAATGTAAAGAAAATTCAACTTACTTTCACTTTGCTTACGTAATGAAAGAGTACATTGTACTTGTCTTGCCTCTTTTAGAAGGCAAGGGGAATAATATTGCCTTGTAATATTTATCAGTAACAAGTCAAGGGAATGTGTACTTTTTTCAAAAAATAGAATTTTTGTGAAATTCTCCTTATATTTTCCTTATCTATCTATGCATGTGACATCATACACTGTCGTACCGCAATGACTTGACAGAAACATTAAAAATTCAAAACTTTTGAACCAATTGTCTGATTTTCCTCAATCTTTCAGTTACATTTACATGTGTTCTACTAATATTGCTGCATTGTCTCAATCCATGTACAAATATGAAGGTGAACTTAGTTCCCAGAAATATTACATTCTACAGTGATGTGATTACTTTGTTCTGCCTTTAAAATTAATCAGATTCTGGGAGAGATGTTCATAATAATACAATGACAACATTATGTTCACAAATAGCATGGAATCAATTTTTATAATGTACACTCACGTATGACTGAATCTGTGTTTCACGGTAGAAGTTAGCTCCATGGTACAATGTATGTAATGAACTACAGAATCAATAACAAAAATCAACTGAGCACTTCTTTACAACAGTGTCATAATTTTTTTTTCAACTTTGCTGATAAATTGCATACAACTAGTGTAAATGTGGCTAAATTGGGCTGCAATTCAGCTTGCACTCACCCATGCAAACTGTAATTTTTCATGCCAAAAATGAAAAATTTTGTGAAGTATAAGGTACACAATTTCAATGTAATGTATATCAGAATGTTCATCATGAACAGAAGATGTATTAAAGTCAGTTTTATGAGTAAACATGTACCTGTAGATTGTGAAGTGCCATATTCTTCATTTTTAATGCCAGAGTTATAATTGTGTAATGAAGTTTAGGGAAAATTGTTTAAGAAGATTGTCCAAACTTTATTAGATATTTCAAATGCCCTGTGCAAATTACTGTATGATACCTGTTTTTTCCCCCTCCAGACATTCTATCTACAATGCATAAGAGATACTGCACCTGCAGCACCACACTCCACCCTTGCCTCTCCACCTCACTACCATATTTTGACAACAGAGAAGCAAATGAAGCAGACACTGCCAGACCAAAACACAGTGCTGACAGGTTCAACAAAGGTAGTCCTGAATGGCACAACAAACCTAACAAATAAGGGTGATGCCATGAGCAGGAACAGGAGGAACTCTCCTACAGAGCAGTGCAAGAAGCCATGGAGTTATGTACCAGAGAACATTTTGCCAACCATATGGAAGATTGTTTACTGGACAACATTTGTACTAACATGGTAAGTTTAATCGCTTCTTTGAACTCATTTTAGCCATGTGTATGCAGTGATTTCATATTTTTCTGCAAATCTTTGTGAAGTCCAATATCTTCATGATTGTGTAGTACAAACGTGTATAAACTGCCTGCACTGCCCATCACAGGAGAGTAACTTGGTTGTGTGGACTATAAGTCTTTTGTGTATCTCTGCCATCAAAATGATATACAATTGCATGGTGCTACATCGTGTGTCAATTTGACACAAATGGCATAACTACAGTATGCATACAGCCCCCCCCAAAAAAAAAAACAAAAAACAAACAAACAAAAAACAAAAAACCTAATAACAACAACAAAACAACAAACATATATTAAAGCAAACAAACACACAAAAAAAAAACAAAAAAAAAGAAAAAAACAACAACATTGGAGTTGTGGAAAATGGATTTTGAGCTTTCTGATACCTACAATGTATGCTAGATTTAGCTTTCAACCCAACACTTGCTACATGTGTAGTGTAAACTGTGCACTTTGGCACTGAGTGCTCTGCCCAGAGATTGATCATACTATTAAAGTATAGCTGAGCCAGTGAAATATTTGCAGGCAATTTGAAGGAGAAAATTAAAGTCAAACAGTTATGCAGCTGTACACCTTGTACACACAGTTTAAAACACCACAGGAAAAAAAAAATAAATGCGTATGTATGTACACATAATGCACTGGCCTTCTGTGGTACAAATACATTGTCACTGTTCCCCCTGTTTGTATGTGGCAATGTTATACAAATGATGCACAGGATAGAGTGCGTTAGTGGAGATGTAGCGCACTCGAGGGTATTTACAATTGTGAAACATGCACGAGGCGAAATCCTGTGCATCATTTGTTTTATAAAATGGGTCGAAAACTAACAGCATTTTTCATGTACCTTTGTGGGTCAAGATGTCCGAAGATGTTCGTCCCAAACATTTACACACGTCGCACTTGGACATCCCGCACATATTAACTGTACGTACAAGAGTACTAGTAATGTAGTATACATACGCCACACATGTTATGCACACAAAAAAGGCTGGCCGGCAGCCCGAACTAGAAGTTGTTTACAGGATTGACAGCGCGTATAGAAGAGCGCGACGCACTTGTAACAACTGATTGAGTGCGCACTGCTAGTGTAAACATTGTGACGTCAGGCCGTACATGTTAGTGAGAAATTAATACAGGCACACGTGACTCATTTCAGCGCTTCCAATTGGCTACATTCTTGAACCCATTTTATAAAGATCAATATCTGTAGACGATATCTAGAGAGATATTGTGCCTGGTAGAAGGTCTTGCTCTTTATCATTGCATGTTGTGAAATTGTTCATCATGTTTAGTATAGAAATCACTCCACTCTGATTATGACCTTACAATTGAGAGCACACACCTGTTGAAAACTGTGCACACATTTATTGGTCTAGAATAGATTTTCATCACAAGTATGCAAATTAGTTTAAATATGACTTTTATCAACAGCTGGCATACTTTTGTAGGTTCTCACTGAAGCTGTTTTCAGCCATATGCTGCAATGCGATATCAAAAAGATGAATACAGGCTACAAAAGGGTGGTAATCTCTTCCTCTTACCCATGGGGTTCATATGATTATTTCCCAAACTTTCACCTTTTGTTGTTCAGTATCTTTTCTATGCCTCCACCATGAAGTGTCGCTTGAGGCATAATGTTTTCAGGTTGTCTGTCCGTCCATTCGTCCGTCCTTGCTTCCTTCCGTCCTTTTGTCGTCCCTAATCATTTTTTTTTTTTGAAAGTGTAGCTTAAGAATTGTTAGATAGAAGTATCCAAATGAAACTTGGCAGATAAACATGTGAACTGTTAAAATGTTTTTACATGCATAGAATGATACTGACGACGTCATGTTAATGAACAGAAAACAAAACCTGCGACTCTGAAATGCAAGAGCATTCTCGCGATAACTACATTTACAATTTGTTTTTTCTTGATGTTTATTATGGAATATTTCAGATTTGGCAAATCATGTGTCATAGATGGTGCCTTTAAATTGTCATCAGCATGCTAATTAGTCTACACTTTTGAGAAGAGAGAGATTAAGACAAATTTATGCAACTAGGGAGATCATTTGCACTATTGTACCAATGCTGTGTTTAGTGTAACTCGTATGGATTGAAAGCTGTGACTAAAATTTTCATTCTATCATTCTATGACAAATGTTTGATATAAATCACATGTACCGGTACATGTATTATATGGTGAGAGTTTAATCACAATTTAAGGTCGAAGGTCAGGTAAACATGCTAAAATTTCACTTTTTATGCTGAAATGAAACTATTTCTCCATACCTTGATGATTGCTCAAAGTTGTACACTTAATAAAACTAGAGATGGGTGCACTACTAAACAGTGATTCTGTAGGGAAAGATTTTGGCCGTGATGTCAAACGTTGAGGGAAAATTTTAAAATGTCATGGTATTATTTCCTGTATTTTGACTTGCGGTCTGAAACAATTTAGCCATCCATCCAAATGAAACCAAGTTCAAGGAAAGTAACCATCTACACATTTTTGACAAACATGTCATTTTAATTTTTTTGCCAGTAATGTGAAGTTGTCGTCTCACATTGTCAAGATGTATTCTAGACCTATAGGGAGAACCATGCATTACGGTAGAGACGTACGTGTACCAGTTGCCATGCTATGTAGATTTTATGTGCGTCATGAACTTTAACTGATTTAAGCATTGAACTCAAATGAATTCTACAGCTTTGAGCTATGACTGCAAAAGTCACACCACAGCCACAATTTGTCCATCAACTAAAGATGCCGGTCAAGTTTGAATATACAGTAGTTTTTGATGAAATGCAACAAGGTCAAAGGTCAAATTTTCAATGAACTTACATTGAAAAACATATATTCTAAGATACTCATAAATTGTGATATGCAGGCAATACATTGCTTGCCATTTGTCTTTTATTTTATTTTCCTTTTGTTTTTGTTTTTGTCTCTCATTCTAGGCTGATCATGCCATTTATGAAGTCTTACACAAATGCAGGGGACTTCACTGTCATGGGCAAATTGAAGACAATTATGGTTCAGAATGCCATCTGGTATGGCAGCTACCTTCTCATTTTTGGAGTTCTGCTTATCTGTGTTGCTGCCAAACCAGAGCTCCACCTTAGTGGGTAAGGAGAGTCCAACACCGTGATATACAGCTTTGGTACTCACAGTTGTACTATAGCAACTGATCTGTCATCCTTCACAAGTTTCATAAGTGCCATATTTTCTCTCTTAGGGTGTTATTTTTTATTCAGACTCTTCATGTGGTTATTCCAAGTTTTAGGATATTCAAATTGAAAATTGAAGGGTATTACAAAAAATGGAATAGAATAGTTTATGTATTTCAAATGTTCAAAAAAGAAGAAGAAATGTTAATTTCTTGGATGTTGGTACAATTACTGATTATTCTGTAGCTGCCCCTCAAACTCCTAAGACTCATGGTTTGCATTTAATGACTTTTAATTGGTTCTTTTTTTTTTTTGGTTCTGTTTTTTTTTTTTTTTTTTTTTTGGGGGGGGGGGGCTAAAGGAGAAAAAAATAAAGAAAAGGAATTGGATGTCTTTGTAGAATTTTACGTAAGATCGTAGGAGCTTTGTATGTGATGAGAAGTTGTAGTAAATTAAAATACAAGTATCGTGCTTGACGCAATTCAGTAGGATGAGCAATTATGATTTCACCAGGAGACATTTATGTGAGGTAAGACTGTCTAGTGTGGACACACTCAGTTTCCTCTTGTTGAAGTTAAGGACTAGAAAGATAACATAAAACATACAAACAGGAAATACATACAAAAATGAGGAGTGAATATTAAAATAAGTGAACACAAGTGATATTCTGTCCCTAGCCAACAGTTACAGGTTATTGGAATCACAGCCAGCAATACATGGGGACTCTTCCTACTGGTACTGCTACTTGGCTATGGCCTGGTGGAGGTACCCCGACAGTACTGGATGGAGTCCAAACAAGGTTACCTTCTCCACCACACCTACTTCTTGCTTGCCAAACTCAGTACAGAGAAGTCTGAGGCAGAGGAAAACCTTGAGGACATCCTTGAGGTGAGTCAGTTAGTGAGGAATGGGATTTTGTTGCATTACAAAACCAGTCATCGTGGCTCAAACTTTGCATCATATCAATTATCATGCATAACTTTTGCTAAGATCTTATTTTGTTGGTTACAAATACTGAGCATTTGTAGTATTTGGCTATTTTAGTAGCAGAACCAATACATTATTCACTTGTTACAACTATTTTATACAGAACAGGATCCAGTCCATGCAACCTGTAAAAAAAAAAAATAAAATAAGATTTTCAGGTCCAAAATTATTTTTGTTATATATTCTAGCCTTAACTTCATTCTGAGTTGTGTAGTGTATATGGCATAGATAAATTAATGTGTCCATAATCAAAGCAGATTGTGGATTGATAGGACAAAGTGATAAGACATTCAAATTCCTAGTTTGAACCTTTTGAAGGAAATGAATTCCATTGTACCTCTTCACCCATATAATACTCCTACAGGACATTAGGCGAGCCTCTGATGCAGTGAGGTACAACCATCCATTGCGCAAACATGTCAACACTGTTGTTTCTAAATGCCCAGAGGAGTTCCAGGATTCCTTGACTAAACACCTTGATGACTATCAGGATTACGAGCAGCAACAGATACAGGTGGGCAGATGTCTGAGATACACCCCAGACAGTGTCAGTGATTGGGATTCCCACTGCATTGTATTTTTGAGCCAGCCTTTTGAAAAAAGGAAATGATGTACAGAGGGGCAGTGCACACAAGACACAGAGACTCCCTAACATGTTTCTTAATGTATCATCATCAAAATGCTTGAGCAAGTTTTGTTCCAAATGTTAAAAAAAAAATTGTCATGATAATAGGTAAAGGCGAAAATGAGCTAGCTCAAGAATTATGGGAAGATGTAATATACATTAAAAAGAATTCAGTGGAATGTTGTTTGTTAACTCTTAACGTGCCATGGTCGCCGAACGGCGACCTTAGTCCTGACGTGCCATGGTCGCCGATCGGCGACTAAGAAGAGCGAGAAAAGCATTGGTCATTTAAGTTCTTGTGGTACCGTAATGCGTTACACCAAGAAACTGCCACTGATATGTGCTGGTAGCTGATTAGCATAGCCATCGTTTGCACTAAAAATATGAGCATGCTTACATTGGAAAATTTTGAGTAAATACATGATTTTTCAGCTAGATGTATTTTTTTTCGCGTCGGGAAAATCCGCAGCGAGCGCACCCTCTGCGAGATGTGTATGGATCAAAAGTCTCATTGGTAAACCACGCGTGTGTATGCTATTGAATCTGCGTGTATTGTCTATGCGGTTCCACTCACATTGTTCCGCTTGGACGCTGTCCTGCGGGAAGCTGCTTTGATTTTGTCCCTCAAAGAGGGTCAGCTTAGGTTCGTTGGTCAAGTCTTTCATCCTTTTGTTTTGGTGAACGTCACTAATCGTCCCCACGCTAGCCTAGGAATTGCGAGGGGACAAAGGCCTGCCGATTTCAATAGAGTACCCCGCCCGCAGTCCGCTTAGACAAAAGGAGGATTAGTAGGTTTTTCCTTCTCAAGTGGACAAAAGACACTCTTGAAGGGCCCGGGACAATTACTTTAGTTTCAAATACAGGATCTGGGACTAAAGGACTCAGATTTGGGAATGAATTTCTGAATCGGAAAGAGAAATTGCTAAGACAAAATAAACTGCCAGTATCTTAAAAATCATACAATTCTAGAAGGCAATTTTGTAATCATTTGAAAGAGGAGATGTTGCTCTAAAACTTTCTCACAGAGTCAAGGGAGCGTTCTATTGAAGAAAAAACACGGCTGACTCTTTTTTTCCCATACTACACAAAAATATGTAATAATTTTTTGATGTGTCAATTATTTCTGCAATATTTCAGGATCAGGTAGATATTATGGCAAACTGACAACACGACGCGAAAGTACAAACATTTCTTGATACATGTTGTGTAGACCTCAATTCAAAACAGTGAGTAGATTCAGAGATATGGCGGTTTTAAATTTCATTGTCAGTCCAGTTTTGAAACGTTCTGGCGTTAAGTAAAAACCTCTGGCACGTTAGGGGTTTTGGGCCTGGCACATTAAGAGTTAATAATTAGTAGGCTGCTAGAGAGGTTAGCGTTAGTCCATGGATTTGTAGATATATTTGCTTCCATGTAAATGGGGAATACTTGAAAATTGTATCATAAATTGAAAGTAGCAACTACACTCGGCAAAAAAAGAAAGTAAACACTTTTTTGAGGTCATATTTTTCATAGAAGATTTTTATGAAAATCAATGTATTATATACCATATTAAAGGTAATTTAATTGGCTATTAAGCTAATAGGTTAATTAAAAAGAAAACTTTACACATGAGTGAGCACATTCGTTTTTGTCCCCCTAATGCACAAAATTAAAAATTGCAAAAATTGACATGTTCTCTTTTATTTGCAAGTGCCCTTCACGATAACATTGACAACAAAAGACCAGTTTAACACAATGAGAGACATGAGTGAAATAGGAAAAATAAGTTCTTGTTCTCTTCATCTCTTCATAACCTGAAAAACAAAGTGGGAAACTAAAGGGGAAAAATAAGAATCTTCTGTCAAGTCAAACTTCAAATGACATAGGGAATAAGAAGCATTAAAATGATTAAATGAGCTGAATTTCTTTTATTAATCCATGTAACAATTTCAAGAAGCAAACATTATTTACAATTTCCTAATTTGAAAAAAAAAAACTCAAATTTCTACCAGTTTTGTTAATTATTACTTCTTCTCTTATTTCATTTGAATTCAGATTTGATGTAAGAGTCTGTATTTTCCTCCATTATTTTTAGCCTTCATTGATCTTTTGGGCTTTAAAGATATAATAGAAATCAAAAGTTTATTTTTGCAATCTAATTCATGTTTCTTTTTGTGTGAGATTTGTTGTTTGTTCTTATTGTTCTATGGAAGAGCACATATGCATGAATGACAACTTGTTTAGTTTTGTAAGTTTTACTTTTGTGCCCTGGAAGAGAAAAACAATGGTGTTCACTCATGCGTAAAGTTTCCTTTTTGTTTACCTATCAGGTTCATAGCCAATTACATTACCTCCAATATGGTATATAATACATTAGTTTTCAGCCAAATTTTCTATGAGAAATCTAAACTTGAAAAAGCATAAGTTTACTTTCTTTTTTTGCTGAGTGTAGATACATGTATGTGTATTGCTTCTGTGTCTCTGTCAGCCTCCATCAGAGAAGGAGTTGGTTCGACTTCACAGCAAAGTGATCTTTGCCATGCAAGCCAAGCATCGGGCTGACACCCAGTGGAGGGTGCTGGTCAATAAGGCTTTCTTTTATGAGGATCTCCAGCGCAATGAGAAGAGCTCTAATCCGTGAGTGTTTCCCATTTACAGTGTTCCTAGCTGTCTAACATTAACTTGCTGGAATGTTATGCTGTAAATATTCAGTTAATTATCGTTTATTATTTTTTATAAAAGCCAGTGGTGTACAATGTATGGCTGTTAGCCTGATGTCATGTGTCTCGCAGCTTGTACACAATAAAACACTCACTTTTGACCATATGACTGCAATGAGCATGAGAAAAGTGTGAAGGGAACTGAAGGAAGCTTTGCAACTGAATGAACAGTGCACTCTACCAGACAATGAGAAATCTGTGAACTTTTTGTGATATGTGTAACAGTGCACTCTGCCAGACAATGAGAAATCTGTGAACTTTTTGTGATATGTGTAAAAACAAGAATGGTCTGCTCATTTACACATGATATTAACAGAGAACAGTGTCTGACAAGACAGTTTCAGAGAATTAGTTTCTATCACTTCTCTTCATCTTACAACCTGTATTTATGAATTCCTTAAAGGAAACTCTTGAAAAAACTCACAAACATTCCCATTAGTAATATCTTATTTGATATCACCTGCAATATTTGATCTTCATGAATGCATTGTTCCTTTCATGTAAGAGATAAGAATTTAACATTTAATACCAATGTGCATGATCTTACAGCTATGAGCTGTATGGGTAGGATGCATGAATTATTGATTGTATGTGTATGTATTATGTCTGATACACAGTCAATTCAGGCACACCTTTGACCCCAACTTCAATGCTGTGGAGCGTATGGTGTGCACACCAACAGTAGAGTGGTATTGGCGTCTGTGGTTTCTTCCCATCGCCATGAAGGTCCTTGCGGTCATCTTGGCTCTCTTTTCCCTCATGGTCATCTGGTCAGAGATGACCTTTTTCAGCATTAAGCCAGTCCTCTCCCTTTTTGCCATCTTCGTGGACAAAGCAAATGAAAATTATAATTTCTTGTGCATTGAGGTGAGATTAATGTGAGATATATGTTCTGGGCCCCATTGCATACAACTCTGGTAAATTTACAATCAATAGAAACTCTGCAATCAATGGTAACTACCATAGCAACACTGTTCCATATTGTCAATTAAAGCCACAAAATCACTGATGGTTTAATGCCATTGATTGTACAGTTAGCATATTGTAGTTTTATGCTATGGGGCCCAGATGTACAAGTCGTCCTGTTATTATTTGTTGAGAGATTTCTTCTGTCATGACTAGAAGTTGTTGACAGACATACCAACCAGCATGTATTATAAGGTTGTGAGTTCCACCCTGCCTGAACCATAACATTGAAGCCTTTAAGACTCTCCTTTGATAATTTGCTTTAAGATTGTCAGTAGGAAATAACTGGAGGGTGGGTAGGAATGGTCAGTGCTGTATGGAGAAACAAGGGACCTTTTCTGGGGACAGAAAGAAGTGCATGTTAAGACACTGTCTCTTGTTTGTTCTATTCAAATATGTGCATCAAAGCGTGTGCTCATAGGTAACACTTGACTCCAGATGAGATTCTTTGGCTGTTTGTGTACTCGCATAAAGATCAGTGACAAAGCTGTACACAGTTTGTTATGGGGATTTGAGTCAGGTCAGCCTTCCCATTGCATGGTATGCCCGTTCCCCCGCGTCTTTATTAAACCAGTTCAGAGTTAGCTCATGTGCACCTTGGTACAAATGACCTTTCATTTTCTTTAGTTGGTTCGGCACTTCACTTGTTTTCAAAGTGACATAATGCATAAGCTTGCCCAATATAACGATTTATGGAATGAATCAATTATGTTAAAGGATGAACATGCGTTGACCAGGTGACCAGAATGGTCTGTCAATCAACACCTTGGAAAGCATTCATTGCATTATTTTATTAACAATCTCTTTTTATTGATATTGCAAAATGCCACTTTTGCTGTCAGGTGGTTGTGCTGGCAAGTACTATTTAGGATTACTTGAATAATCATTACATCCCTGATGCTTATCTCGGTGAATGTAAAAAACCAACATGCCCTGTTGGTATGATTGACCTTTTTCTGCTTACTGTATACGCTATAATTTTCGCGTACATAAAGTTTCGCGAATTGCCGCTGTCACACATTTTCGCGAGTGGTTAAATTCGCGATTGGGGGACCAGAGAAAATATGAAGTGGCAAAGAAAGTGTGAATTTTCAACTTACTAGCAAATAAGAATGATACTAGTTATACACTGATGAAAAAAACTTACCAAACTCTGCTAATTAGTAAGTTAGAATTCAACATTTTTTAAGTGGTTAAGTCCATCGCGCTAGATTTCTGACGAGTGGTCCCCTTGCGATAATGGATTGGCTCTCTACAGTATTTGTAAGTAGACGTGGACGTGCTATATGTACGTAAACAAGCTTAGCCAGTACAGTATATGGTCTGTTCGGTAAGCCATGACATGGTATACTACTAGTACTGAAATTTTCGTATCATCAAGGCAAGGGATTCAATTTGGAAGGTAATATTTTCGCGTGTTGTTAAATTTGCGAATAGCTCCCGACTCGCGAAATTCGCGAAAATAAAACCCCCGCGAAATATATAGCATATACAGTATATGCAAAGTGAAACCCTGAACTGGCTTATTATTGCAATACAGCTTCACTAGAGGGAGTTTCCTTCTGTGGTACATAAGACTGCTGCTCTTGATATACACCCTTCTTCTGAAACCATCATTTATCTCCAGGCCATCCTGCATGTGTTTATAATGTGTACATAGTGAAAATAATGCTTGTGTAATTTGGAGGTATTGACATTATTTGAGTTTGTAGGATCTCATATAGGGATTTCTGTTCTGTTTTGCCGTGAAACTCGTGATGATGATATGATCTGTTGTGAGTCATAGATACAAAATCTCCAAGTTACCAAATGCAGGCAATCAGAGAATGTGAAAACGAGATTCAAGTAGTGCTTCATGGCTGACTACCCTTATGACTTCATGAGTAGACTTCTGCCATAGCTCCTACATCTACCATTCTTTTCATGTAGTATTCCTGTTGGCAGTTTGTTACTACACTAATCAGTGCTGCTTTGAGACAGTGAAACCAAAGGAATTAACATTTGATTGGACTAGTTTACAACTGGATCTACAAATTCCTTTTCATCCCTGTCTCAGGTGCTGTGCATCCTCATCATTGCTTACCTGTGTGTTTGCTCCTACTACACTGTCTTCAAAGTGCGCGTCTTTAATTTTTACTACCTGGCTCCTCACCACCAGACCGATGAAAACAGTCTCCTCTTCTGTGGCATGTAGGTATACCATTCCTCAGTGGTAAAGGCAACATGGAATGTGTGTCTGTCTGTGTTTGGGTAAGGGGCGGATTTAGGAAATTAGATGATGATAAAAGTGTTAATAAATTGGCTTGGAAATGTACATACCTAATACACTGCAAACATGATTGTTACTGAGTTTCTAGGAAGAATTAATTCACCTTCCTTTGGATAGGATAAAAAATGATGTCCTTGTTTTTCTCTTAAGCAAATCTATCACAAAATGATAAGTAGAGTCCTCACAAATGTCTTTGTCAGTGAGCATTGTATATACAGAGTGTATCAGTGGAGAAGAGTAAGATTCAATGAATACTAAACAGTTCTGTGTGAGTGACAGAATAGTGACAGCTGTATGTTACCATAGCAACAATCTTAGATCGCCTGTTAGCCCTGTATGATATATTATTGAATGACATACTAACATTCAACTGATCATCTTCCTCAGAATTTGTGCGGAATCAGCATGCTTTGCTTTGAGGTTTCGTTTGTGTGCTTTGTTTTGCTTTATTTGCGTGTTTATATGTCAGGGCTTTCAGTGCATATAGCTATTGGGGTCTTATTAAGATTGTGCATCAGACCACTGAAGATATGGGCCCTAGGTATATCAAGTTAAAAGTCTGCCATATTCAGTTTGTCATTCCCATATTTCCTGGCCAGGATGCTTTGTCGCTTGACTCCTCCGTTGTGCCTCAATTTTCTTGGAATGATCCACTTGGATGATCATGTGACTGGCAAAGAGAATCTAGTTGAGACATCGTACACATTGGTGAGTCTTGGGAAAATTGTTTTTTTTTAATGTAAACCAACAAAGGGGAGATATGCCCAGTGATATGAAAGTTTTGTCCAAGGAGAGAAACAGTGAGACAAGAATAGCTTTTTATCTCGAATTTGTAGTCCTCAAACTTCAATTATTGAGGGCCTCTTATTGTCTTACTTCATGCTGCTTTTTTTTTCTCCACCCGATATCAGTGTCTGTCAGATTTTATCAGTGCTATTTTGCTACTCAATATTGATATTGTGGTCATGCTGGTGTGTACTTATGTATCTGTGTGTAGATATTCTCAAATACAGTGAGAGACTACAATCAATGTCTCCTACTTCTTTATGTGATGACAGATAATGGGTCGTCATATTGACGTGCTGCCCTTCATGGCGTCTGGTTTCTACATCTACTATCCTATCCTTGTGGCCCTGCTCTGCCTTGCTACATACTTTGACCTAGGAAGCCGCTGCCTCTCCTGCCTTGGCTTCCAACAGTTTGTAGGTGATGATGACATGACCAATGACCTGGTGGACGAGGGCAGAGAACTTATGAAGAGAGGTCAGTTTGTGCTCTGTGACTTATTTGGAGTAGGAGGCAGGGGCAAGAAATGCAACTTTCATGTACAAAGTATCTGCAATGACATTTTTTAAAACTCTTTGTAGAGATACCAGTCGTCACACCTGTACAGTTTACAGTGTGAAGCTTACATATGCAGTGTCTGTCATCCAAAATGAACATGACTTTGTTGAAGAAGTTAGAGTAATTGAATTTCATAATGACAGTGTTGCAAATTACAGAGAGATTCTTTTTTTTTTTTTTTTTTTTTTTTTTTTTAGAAAGCAAAGCAATACGGCTGCTATTGTAGGAATTAAAACTGAAAAATGTGAGTATTTTGAGAGCAATGCATTTACTCCAGGGAGACCAAGAACAATTTGGTCTGAAGACGTTACATTTACTTTGGGAGACCCATGATTCATAATTTCAGAAGGAATTCATAAAGTTGTTTTTCTTTGTTTTGTTTTGTTTTTTTCAAAAAAAAAAGATGGGAGGGAACAATTCCCATTGCTTTATTCAAGAAGATTTTGCAGTACCTACTGTAGGTACTGCAAAATCTTCTTGAATAAAGCAATGGGAATTGTTCCCTCCCATCTTTTTTTTTGTTGTAACCCACGGCTGTCAGATGGTAAAACGGTCTATCTCGAAAATTGCTGTTCTGAGAAAAATGACTTTAAAGTTTAGAGGTTTGAGCTTTTTTAGGAGATGGGTATAATGCATTTTTAGCAATGGGACAAGAAGAAGCATATTTAACACTGATAACTGAGAAGAATTTTGTGCTTATTTAGGGTTTTAATTATAAAATAAATGAGATTTTTGTGCAGATAGACTGTTTAACCACAGCACATGTATACACTCCCGCTACACATCATCAGATGGTAAAATGGTCTATCTTCTAGATAGAACACAAACACTATTGCCATACTATGGTGAAATGGTCTATCTTTTAGTTAGACCATTTTACCGTTTTATCTTGTGGTTTTAAAGTGGTCTATCTTCTTGACAGACCATTTCACAGCCGTGAGGTGGTAAATTGGTCTAACTCGAAGATAGACCCTTTTACCATCTGACAGCGATGATTAAAAAATCTCAGTTAAGAAGGTTAAAAGGTTTATGTAAAAGATAGCTCGTTTTACCTCCAAACGATTATTACCGTCAATGGGCCAACTTCTATGTAAACTGGTCTAACTCGAAGATAGACCATTTTACGATCTGACAGCGATGATTTAAAAAATCTCAGGTAAGAAGGTTATATGGTTTATGTAAAAGATAGCTCGTTTTACCTCCAAACAATATTACCGACAATGGGCTAACTCAAAGATAGACTGTTTTACCATCAAATCTGAAGGAAAAATACAAAAAAGTACCAAGATAGCGGAAATTATCTCTTAAACAAGACATGATGGGATTTTCTTGATAGCACCATTAGAAAGAGCGCCCTCACATGTTCCGGAAAGTGAATTTACCTCAAAAAGTCAAATTTTCGAGTTTGACTGTTTTACCATCTGATGGTCGCCCAGTGCACAGGTTTAGAAAAAAGAAGAAAAAAAAAAAAACACTTCAAAAATTAAATATAATGGCAAATTCTAAAAACCGCATCATACGATGAATGCATCATATGATGAATGCATCAACTCTTTCTTGGTAATTAGCAAGAATGATAATAGTTATCTTCTCCTTTTTTTTCTTTTTTGAGTAGAGCGTAGAAAGAAGGAAAGAGCAGCCTACAGTGAAGAGAGGAAAAAGACTTTCTCCAAGTTCAGCATGCAGGACACTGCGGAGGCCAACCGCAACAGTCGACGGTTCAACAACCGAGGTTCAGACAATGATGGCAACACAGGAATGGCTAGTTACAGTGCTGGGTCCTCCAAAGGTTTGTTACCAGTCATATGATTCATGGTAGATTATTACATACACTATTGTGAAACATATTCCTCAGTTTAAATGAAGAAAAGAGACTTTTTTTTCACTGTAATTTCACTTGAAATACACTACTGTACAGATGAGTGAGTTGAAGAAATATGATTTAACCAAGAAATGTGTGCATACAATGTAGTGATGGAAACTATGGTACTGTAAATAATGTGTAGTTTGAGAATATAGCTATGTGCACTGAATGTTATGCATTTCCTCAAGGAAATGGGAAGAAATATAGAGAAACAGTAATATTCTCATTCCCCCCCCCCCCAAAAAAAAAAAAAAAAAAAAAAAAAAAAAATCATTATCTTTGAAGGTTGGCATTGTGTTTTCGTAACACACAACCCTAAGTCATACCTTATGAGTCTATTTGTGATGCCCAAATACATTAATGAACATATGAAAACAGTATACTCACAAATGTGCACCTCACCAAGTTCCCTCAGACTAGTACTACAACATTGCATGGCTGTACATGTCTATGGCATTTTCCATGTGCGAGTTGTGTTTAGGTTGTATCATAGAACCAGTAAATGCACTATAAAATTTGAGCACATCAACTGTACATTAGTATTTACCATCATGATGATGTAGTTTGTTATGAAAGAAGATTGCCACATATTGGATAACCCAGTAGCGGATCCAGGCAGGGGTGCACTGGATGTGCGCCCCTCTTTATTATTTTTTTAAATGACAAAAGAAACAAAGATAAAAGAAAATAGAGGGGGGTGCGTGCCCCCCCCCCCTCTTAATTTTGTAAAGGTGCCACCCTTTATGGATTTCCTGGTTCTTCCCCTGATATCCAAGTGCAGTGTTAAAGTGAAATCTTCTGTTAAAACTATAACGTGCTCTCTCATTTTATTTGGACCATCAGCAAAATTTACCAGGCACCAGCAAGCAGAAGACAAAGTAGAAATTCTTGCTGATGCTGAGCCAATTGATTACAACGAAGAACATGCCTCGCAGTACATGGAAGACTTGAGCAGTTTTTCAGGCCGTAATCAGGCAAGTAATGGAAGAGCAGCACCATCGAGACGTGGTCCAAGCTTCAGTGTAAATGCCAAACCTAAGAACATATTTGATGATGTCTAGTTTTGTGTTGTAGAAAGAAATGGGATATTGATAGTATTATACGTACAGTCTGTGCAAGTGTACTGCATTATCTTGTGTTCATTTCTGTTCCAGATCATAGTGTTGTGGCATACACAGCAGCAAGCCTCAAGTCTCAAAGTTTTTGATAAGTTGTGAAAATTATGAAGTAATTCTGATAATCACAATGTTGCTTTTGTTTGGTAAATTGGAATCTAGCACTAATGAACATTTGTTAATAGACTTTGGTAAAGTGTTCACTTTAATTGCAGTAGATCAAACGGTGGTATTCATGAAAGTAGATTAATTTCTGAAGTTTTTCAGGATAATGTTATTATTTTTTCCCCCATTTTACATAGTATCAAGTGTAGAACTTTCCTTTATGCACAGACTATTTGAAGTCATGTGATGAAATGATGATTTGTTTCATTACTGGATTAAGGGAAGTAATCAATCGATGATGAAAAGTGTTTTTAAACGTTCATAGGAAATTCTTTTGATAGAGATAAAACAACAAATCAGACTGCATGTGCTTTATGTGTGTGGATTGAAGGAGGCCACGAATAGTCGCATGTGCTAATATTGGACACATGTTAGGTACCACTGGACCCATCAGAATGGATACAGATATTAGCTGCTGCAAAGAAAAGAGTAGGTAAAAGTGTAATCGAAATATTTGATAACGGATTACATTGTAGCTCCTTTTACAGAAGGCTTGTAGTCAATATTCTTGTTGGGATTTGTTTAAACTAATAGACAAGAACTGATACATTGCAAAGAGCATAATATTCACATTCTCAATAGTATGTTATTCCACAACTTCTCTTAACTCTAGATATTCATAATGTTACTAGTTTATCCAGCTCCAAAAGTCAACAATGTGACAAGAAAGTAAACGTAGTGTCCAATAAGCAATTGTGAAAAAATGTATGTACTAAATCGACATTGATATTTGCCTACTAACTTCAAACTTTAGATTATATTTGGAGCACATTCTTATACTTATTTTGGATTGAATAAGTACTACTTCAAAGGATTGATTGTGTTATACAAATATTTTCTTTTGTTTTCAAAATTTTAATGATTTTAAAATCAGGAGTTTGAAGAAATATGCTTGAAAGGAATATTACATTCTCAATTGCAAAAACAAATTTCAGCACTCAAAACTCTCCCTTGGAAAGAGAAAACTTTTGTTCAGCTCTGATGTGGCTATGAGTTATATGTGAAACATGGTACTTAATAGTTGTTTATCAGACTGTTTGATATAATTGTCTTTCATTGAGTAATTTTTCCACATTATGCAGTGCTGTTTTTCTTATTTGTTATGTTGAGTTAAACCCTCAATGAAGAAACAATCTAGTTACTGGTGTCTCTCGCCAACAGCAGAATCAAGTCAATATCTACATCATTAACAACCAAGAGAGCATAGTTATTACTCATTCAGAATTTATTCAGGTGTTACCAACTAGGCAATATTGAATTCCCCAGGATTTCCATGGCTTTGTATGTCGTAATATCAACTTTCACTCACTCCTGATCATGGGTGGTGTGATGTTATTGTCTTCGTACCATATCAATGCCTAACCATGCTAGGCTCTGTTTCTGAAAGGCTTTTTGTTACTGTACATGACATGTGCGGTTCATACCTTGGCCACTTCTCAGTGATAAGCAGGCATCTCTGAGAAAGGCTACTCATTGCCATGGTATCTACTCTTACATTACACTCTTGCAGTGATTACAAACAGAGTTAAGACCCCGGTTTGTTCATAATAGCAGGGACACTGCTTTTATGTGCTGATACATGGTAAGAACATGGAATATTGGTATAATATGTATTTGACTGAACTGTAGCCAGTATCATTTACTGTGGTGTTTTGTTCTTTCCTCATATTATCATTGTCTTGCCTAACAGCTTACATCTCAAGGAAAGGTTTGCCAGTGCCAAAGTGTGTGCACACATGAATAGATTTTTGATAGCATTTGTGTGATTTACTAACTGATGCCAGTCAGTAGTTCACCAAATACTCATCTAGCTATGCCTTTGTCCATGGTGTCAACATTATTGATATACTGTACAACCATTATCTGCACTTTGCTGCTCTCTGCTGTGCATTCTTTGCTTTCACAATTTAACGATCATAGGTTTTGTTCTTGATAACCTGACTTGGTTATATTAAGAGAAATTTGCACCTCTAGGATTTACTTGCTGTAATGACACATCCTGATCTCCTTTCAGTGTGATATTTGTTACTAATTTATGCATTGCCCCGTAGGTATGATAAGATGATCAGGTATAAATTCGGAACAAGACAACACACATACTGATCTAAACACACACACACACACACACACAAAGAAACTACTATTCATATTCACAAAGAGAATGAATGAGACAGTCCTCTGGTTAAAAATGTCAACAATATTTGACATCTTTATAGGAATTGGTCATTTAAGTGAGGAAAACTGTTGTTGTGATTCTACAGGTAAAAAATGTATGATAATTGTTCCTGTGAACATTACTATTGAAATGGCTTGTGATATTGCAAGACCAGGAGACTAGTCAGAATAGGCAAACATTTATCTCAAGCCTAATAGTGCCATTTGAATACCTATTGCATCTCTCTCTCTCTTTTATTATACACTGCAAGCTTTTACTTTGAGGTATTTATGGTAAATGAAGTAATCAAAAGGGAAATGGTGTTAAAAGTACCAGGTTACTGGTATATGATTTTTACTCATCTATCTCCACCTTCCTGGCCCATATTAAGGATCTAGATCAGTCTAAAAAATGTTTGAATGAATGGTGTCAGAAAGCTATGACCAAGGTACGTGTATGATGAACTTGAAGACCATCTGGTCGTGTAATGCTAACCAATGCAAATTACCCTAAGCAATTAAATCCCAAGACAAGTTCATGAAGTGACATGAGCCAGAAAGTAGGACCATTTTGGTCTCTATGAATAGAGAGTACCTGGTAAAGCAAGAATAAGGAAGGCCTGCCAAGGTTAACCCGTTGAGGACGAGTCCTGAGTATACTAGGGCAGGGGTCTGTGGGAAATGCATGTTGTAGCAAAATTAATCCATCCTCAATGGGTTAAGTTATTACAAGTACCCAGGGAAAGCTAAGGAGTTTTAACCAATTCAAAAGCAGTACTAGACTGATAAAGAAGTGTAGTGGTAGTGTGTGATGCCTATGATACAGAAGAGCTGAATGGGTGATTCCTCCATGGATATTAATTGGCGATTCAGATGCACAACATTGAATTGTGTGTAAAGTGGGGTGTTCCATTCCTGTCATTTGCAATGGTTCTTAGAGGTGAAAAAAAAACCCATGTTATTTTTTTTTTTTTAAATGTTGAATGTTGCTTTTTTAGTTGTAGCAAAGACTGCATGTGTGTCAGTGTGTATGTGTGTGTGTGTGTTTGTGTGGAATTCATGATTTCTACCTCCCATTCCATCTAGACAAAGTGAGTATTTATATACAGTATATCTGCTAGGGTGCTATATTCTATTGCATATGAATTGTGCAAGCAGAAATATTCCTTATACAATGTCATTTCTTGACTCCCATCGTGTAGGTTAGTTTGGAGTATCCTAAACGCACAACTGCCATGTGACAGCTCATACAATGAGGTATAAATCTTTCAAACTCATAAAATCATATAAAAATATAATGTCCAGGATTATCAAAAATCAGAGTGTGTTCATTTTCTCAAAATAATACATTAAGATGTAGATTCCTGGTCCACATGATTTATGTTCTATCTATTCTACATCCAGAATTATTTTACCTTAAAAGTTCATTGTGAATGACAGTGAAAAGTGTGATAAGGCAAGACTGTGAAACAAGTGTCGCCAAGAAAAGTCTATATATCCTCATTACATTCATGATCTTTCATTCCAGCAGCTAAAACAGGTATATAATGTTCTACATATCCTAATTTGCTAAACTTGTATATTTGGTGGTAACACAGAAATAGGTCATCACAATCAAACAAGAATGTTTGCACTATCAGTGCTACAACAGTGATAATGAAATGGGTAATATTGGATATGTCAACCTTTTTTCTCATCGAACATGAGACTCGACATAGGATTTCTCTGTGTGTGTGTGTGTGTGTGTGTTTTATGTTTACCTTTGGAGATTACTTTTTTTTTAAAATTTGTTGGGATGAAATCAGTTAATCCATATGGGAAAAACTTAACATGTTGCCAGTATGTAGAATGATAAAATCTTAGAGATTGGAGATTATTATAAGAATACTGTGATATATTTCAACAATTATTTCATGCAGGAAGATTGAATCTATCAGGCTTGTAACCTTGAGGGATTTTTGTGTTTAGTGCTACACAAATGAATACTTTGTTTGATATTGCAGTTTTCATATTTTTACTTTGCGTTGAATTTCTGAATACTTAATTTTTCTTTACCAGTATTTGATTGCAGAAAAGGAAAAAAAAACTACCATTTTGTAAATTTTGTCATAAATATTTTGAGATGTGCAAACAGATTTATTGTAGTGTACTGTGATTACCAAATATTTAGAAATGTGTAAAACAGAGCTTCTCTGGGTCATTATCTTTTTAACTTGCAGCACAATGGGTAATAAGAAACTCTATTAACCATTCTCTAGCCAATCATAATATTGCAGCGGTATGTTTTCTGGTATACATGTATGTATGTTCAAGTCGATGTCTGTAATACCCATATGATGCTAATACTATGTCTGTTCATTATCTCTTATTACTTCATGTTTAGCTTTTTGTGTGCCATGTTTGTATAATACCTGACTCTGTGGACAGGTTTCCATCTTTGCAAATTGTGCCCTGACACACAACCATGCACAAACTGATTGATTAATCGCAATGTACCACAGTATGTATAAGCGACATAGTCATAGCTTTGTCATAGAATTTACATCACAGCAAAGCTTAAAGCACAAAATTAAAATAGCTGCATCTGGACTTACTATTTTAATTCGGAGAACGGTTTCATGTCCAATCCTGGATGCTTCATCAGCTCGTCTGATTTTTTGGTGGGAAAATGTTGCCAATTGGCGCAGATACACTGTCAACTTTATTGTTTGGAGTCAATGGTCAAATAAAGTTTGAAACTGAGGTTGACAGATTGGTTAGGTAACATTTTTTTTCCGCCACCAAATCAGATGAGCTGATGAAGCGTCCAGGATCAGACATTAAATCATTCTTGGAATTAAAACAGTAAGTCCAGATACAGTAATTTGATTTTCATGCTTTAAGCGGCCCTTCCCACATACAGGTATAATACGGTGGATGCGGGGCGGAACGTAATTTCGCGGATTGCTGGTGGATGCGACGGGGAAAAATGCAGTGGCACAGGTGAGTCGCCGGGTGTGCAGGATGTCTGCCGACTGCCCGGCGGCTGTCAGGCGGGTGATACATAGTGGACCTGTCCTCAAGCCGTAGTGCACCCGTCGGATCATACGAGTGGTATCCGCCAATCAGCCGGTGGTATCCGTTGCATACGTACCTCATACCTGGTACACCAGTCACAGCCGTTAACCCATCCGTGACGCATCCCTGCACACCCGGCATGGAGCCGTGGTGGATCCGACGTCTTTACACACCTCGGGTCTGCCACGGCTGTTCACGTATGCGCCGGATTAGCCGGCGGGTGTAGGCGTTTGTCCGTCGGATGTCCGCCGGCTGTGCTACGGGTGTGTCTTACCGGAGCAGACTCCCGGATATTTCAAACGTGTTTGAAATTTTCGGCGGCGTGGCCACGGCTACTAGGAATGCCCAGGGGTGTACTGGGGATCCTCAGGGATGTCTCCTTGATGAGCAGGGAGGGTATCCGCCGTCGATACGCCGTACTATACCTGTATGTGGGAATGGGGCTTTAATTGAACGTTACCTGGATGAATCAGAACTTACATCACAGCAAAGCTTTGCAATTTTCTATACAACTTTGGCGTACTGCATTTCCAGAATAAAATTCATTAAAAAGTTATGTGGCTTTGAAAAACAGAATGTTTCGAAAAGTGTTCATGCTTTCTGGTATCAGATATCGTGACACTACAGATCAAAGGTTTACTACCTGGCACAAAAAGAGTTAACTTTGTAAAATTGTTTCTATGCATCAGTTTTCCTTCAACCATGTACTGGCATTGATACTAATGTGTACACTGTTCCCAAAAGTATTTATTGTGAGAAGCATGACATGCATACTATGTGCATACATGTCCACTACTGTAACATTGCAAAGTTGTTTGGCTGTTGTCTTTCTGGAAATCTATGTTATTGGATAAACCAAAGCCAACATTATATTTATTGTTCATTTGAAGTTTAGATCAAACATAGATTAAGTTCAAAGTGCTACTCAAGGATTCCCAAACAGTATGAGTGGAAGATGAGTGAATGTAATACTGGAAAGAAGTAAATGCTCTGTGATATATCTGAATATTTCAACAAGAAAGGTGTCAAGTTTAAATCTGCTTTTGTATACATATTTCCTAAAACATTATCCCTGTTGTAGATACAAACATTTGTAACATGCAATGATTTTTATTTGATCCCCTATATAAATTACATGTAAATGACAAACTTATAAAGTGATAAAATGTAACTATTCCATTGTCATTTTGCTGTCATGGTGATCATCATCATCATCACTATCGCCATCATTACTTATAACAATGTCATCTTTGATATCTTGTAAGTACACCATTGGTATCAACACACACAGTCTTTGTTTCCAAGAATGCTTGGGCACAGGTCTCTGGAAGATTGGTGTGTTTGAAGCAGTGAAGGACATGAACCCAACAAACCAGCATTGTGATTAATTCATATACATTGTACACACATCTTTCTGGCACAGACAACTTTTGCCAAGCTTCTGGCTTTTTTTAAAAAAGATATTTCCTACTGGACTTACCCCCCCCCCCCTCCATACATACCTGCTTCTAGGCTACATATGCCTCATTTTGGGGGGCACAAGCATGATTTAAGCTGGCTAGATTTTGTGACTGTTACAATTTTTAAGGCCCCAACCTACCTGGAAGCTGTCTTCGTAGCATTCATGCACCTGTTTATGACTTACAACCATGTATGACGCCATTGAGGCTACCTATTGTGTGGAGGGAGACAATCTGGCAGCTTATCTCACACATTTCTTGTTTTATAAAGTGGAGGAAAATTGATGTAAATGTGACTGCCAAACATTGTTATTCTAATTGTGCATTCCCTGCCACTGTGTTGTGATCGATGTAACTCTTTCCAAAGCCTAATGCTACCCCATTATGGTTAATCATCAATCATCACTGTTGCTCACACTGTCATTATTGCCCCCATCACCTCAAGAATGTTCTCTTCAGCAGCATTGTAGTAACAGTTTTTGTTGATGTTGTTTCATTGACCAAGACCACTCATCTTTTCCGTCTGACTGCAAAGACTCTCATTTTTGTTTAATGCTTAAATCTCTGTGAGTAAATGTCATGTTCACTTGCAATCAATACACACTCTTTCATGAGCAACAGTACTTGAGTAGCACAACTAGAGAGATTAGTCCTCATTCATAGATACAGCCATATGATTAACTCAAGCTCTAGTTCATGGAAATAAACAGCATCCTTCAGTAATTCTGGAAAAGTGCAATTTAAAACAATTATATTATATGAGACATATTTAAGTATAAATTTCTATTTAGTCATTACCTTTTTTTTTTGCAGTAAAAGTGTTCAGTGTTCTATCAGAGCAGGGAGGCACCTCCCTGATCAGAGGCAATCAGATATTCATGTATTAAAACTGCTTAACATGGTAAGATATATGTTGTTGTATCTCAGTACATGTAGTTTCAAAGGTTTATGAGTGTGTATCTCATGATACGATGTCATGACAGGCATGCATTCACATTCAAAGAAAAAAGCAGTTGTCACAGGACTTCATGGTCCAGTCATTATTAATCCTGCATTAGTATTTCATGTGATGCTGCATGGCCTAATGCCCCAGTCACATAGACATCCCGGATCACCCCGGACCACCCCGGATCTGATCCGGGGAGAGATCCGTGTTGACGCCGGGAGGCCAACACGGCAACTTTTGGAGGTTAAAAACATCCGGCGTCATCCGGGGATTGCCGTGTTGGCAAAGCAATCTGGGGTGGTCCATGTGGCTGCCGTGTAGCTGCCGTGTTGATCCGTGTAGTTGCCGTATTGATCCGTGTAGACGCCGCGCTCTTCCGGCCTTATCCTTGTAGCTGCCGTGTTGATACCGTGTGTACAGTCATACCAAAATCCCGGATCTCTCCGGATATCCCCGGACGTCCTCGGATCTCCCCGGATCACCATGTAGATCCTTGAGCATCCGTGTTTATATGTGACTGGGGCATAAGCTCAGCAGATATTGTAACTTAAATTTGTTTTTGGTTCATAAATTTTAAGTATAAAGTGTCCTGTTCAATGACTTGAAAGTAATGAGTGTAGATGATATTAATTTCTTGTTGTTTTTCATCATTCCAACATACATGTTTATGATCTAGGTTTTTCTTCATGTATTCTGTGGCTACAGATAGCAAATGTTGCTATGGTGAGCTACATGTATTTAATATTTATTATGGCATTCTCATGAAGACTTGTGTAAAAAGTGATATGCCACAAATAAATGTAATGTCTTATGTGATTTACTGTGTAGTTTGTTTCATATACTTCCTGGTTGAGTTGATAGGAATTGTGTGTGTGTGTTCGCGTGCGCGCGTGTGTGTGTTTGTGTATGTGATATAAAGAAAAGATAAAAGAGAATTCAACATATTTTCATTTTTGAAGCATGATGAAAGAACTATCGACTTTACCTCTTTCACAAAGCAGGGGCAAGATGATATCAATTACCCTTAAAGGGTGTGTACAGGTCTCGTCGAGGTGAAGATTTAGCTTTTAACGTTTTACGAGATATTCAGAAACCACTCTATGAGATGTCAAAGAGCATGCAGTTCTAATGGGTATCAAAAGTTTATTAGATGAAAATCGGTTTTGAAATGGCTGAGATATCCGAAAACAAGGTGAAACGAAGAGATCCTAATAAAGTTGTGGCATGTCGCCTTTTATTATTAGCACTTATTTTGGATATCTCAGCCATTTGAAAACCAATTTTCATCAAATAAACGTTGAATCCTTCTTAAAATTACATGCTCTTTCATATTTCATGAGAGACTTTTCATTATCTTACTTAGGAATGTTCAAAACATGAATCCCTACCTCAACCAGTACTGTACAGTCCCTTTAACTTATGTAAGTAAAAAGTTGAAAGATTTGTGCCCTATTCGTGAAGTTATCTGTATTTTTTCTTTGTGTCATTGTCCCTTGCTTAACATCACAAACTCTTGTGATCTTCTTATCCTGTGGTGGTGGCACTAAGATTTGAAAAAATCATAACTTTTGAACAGATTGTCTGATTTTCCTCATACGTCACCGATGTGTTGTGATTGCTGCATTCATGCAATCCACATCTGTATTTGGGTTAACTCCTCCTCAAGCTATTTGACCCTTCACATGCCCAAGGGGGGGGGGGGGGACATTTTGCCCCCTACATAACTTCTTTATTATTAATGTTGGTGTATCACTGTCGTATTTGGTACATGGGTATAGAGCAATTCAAACTCCACAAGATCCTACATTTGAACTTTGTCAAGGTCCCCATTGAGGGCGCTATTTGCCAAAATATAAAGAAATATACACGGAATAATTTATCTTCATGCTAAAAACCTGATTATTCTTCATGATTTTTTTAGCCCAATATTATACAGTATATACTGTATATATGTATAATATATATATATTATATATATATATATATATATATATATTTATATATATATATATGTGTGTGTTTATTTTGGACCAATCATTTTTATACTTGTCATAAAACAAAAGCAAGTTAAACTTCATTGTCTGTCATGGTTAAAAATGCTCAAGGTCACCACATGGGGTTGCTATTCATTACAGCATAAAGAAATATATTTTGAGATCTGCGATGTATTGTTTGCGATTGGTACATACAATGTATATAGTTATCACATTTCATAATTCAATAACATTAGAATTTTGAGTTTGCAGATTGATTACCTGTATATGATAAACAGATACTTGCAAAACTTGTGTGAAAGATTCAAGATGACACAAATTAATATGGTACCGGTAATCTTTGAAAAATACTGTTTTTCAATTATCTCTATTTTATCTATTGTTGGATGCCTATGTCACTTGCAAATAAAGGAAGTACATGTATTTCAGGCAATTCACAACTACCATTACTTCATATTTTGATAACTCAGCAAATTACAGCAAAGAAAACCGCATTTCATCCACTATTGTAATGGAACAAAAAAAAAACCAACAACATGCAAAATCTGTCTGACACGGTTGTCAGTTTATGGCTCCATGGCAACTAGCAACATCATACATGGCTAAGTTATACACTCAGCAAAAAAAGAAAGTAAACACTTTTTCAAGTTTATATTACTCATAGAATTTTTGTGAAATGTTAATGTATTATTACACCATATGAAAGGTAATTTAATTGGCTATCAACTTGATAAGTCAATGAAAAGGGAAACTTTACGCATGGGTGAACACCTTTGTTTTTCTCTTCCAAGGCACAAAAGTGAAAATTGCAAAATTGATCAAGTTGTCATTCATGCGTAAATGCTCTTCCATGTAACAATAAGAACAAAAGACAAATTTTACACAATAATGAACATGGATTCAGTTGCACAAATATACCTATGATTTCTATAAATTCTATAAAGCCAAAAAGATCAATAAAGGCTAAAAATGATGGAGGAAAATGAAGAATGTTCTGTCAAATCCAAATTCACATGAAATGAGAGAATAAGCAACATTAGCAAAAATGGTAGAATTTTGAATTGAATATTCAAATTGGGAAAATTGTAAATCATATTTGGTTCTTGAATTTGTCTTATGAATTCTTAAATTACTAAATTGAATGAATGAAATAAAGATATTCTGTTCATTTAATCATCTTCATGCCCTTACTCCCTATGTCACTTGAAGTTTGAGTTCAGTAAAAATTCTTATTTTCCGCCCTGAAGTTTCCTACTTTTATTTTGTTTGAGGTTATAAAGAGATTAAGAGAATATAAACTTATTTTTGTCATGTCTTTGTGTCTCTCATTGTGTTAAACTGGTCTTTTGTTATTATTGATGTCTTAAAGGGCATTTGCAAATGAAAGACAATATGTCAATTTTTGCAATTTTTACTTTTGTGCTTTGGAGGATAAAAACAAATGTGTTCACTCATGCGTAAAGTTTCCTTTTATATTGACCTACTAGATTGATAGCCAATTAAATTACCTTAAATATGGTATGAAATATATTGATTTTCATGAAAATCTTCTATGAAAATTTTTAACTCGAAAAAGTGTTTACTTTCTTTTTTTGCTGAGTGTATATCAAAATTGTTGCGATAAAATTTTAGGAAAAGCCACCAAATTTGGGAAAGTGGATAATTAAGAACGTAGTAGTGGCAAATGAAAACATTACAGTCGGGGGAGGGGGACACAATGTGCCCCCTTGGGCTTTACAGATGATCGAGATATGCAATTATTGGAGAATGCCTGAATATCACCATTTTCACATGGGGGGGGGGGGAGGGTGGGACTAGAAATGACGGTAGGCCTAAATATCATATATGCATGTACTATAATAAATTGTAAAGGAAATCAGGGGTGTATCCAGGATTTTTTCTGTGGGGGTCGTGATCCCTCCCACCATCCCCCCCCCCCCCCACCCCCCCCCGCACTTTTTACGGACATTGGTACGATGTACCGGCGGCGAGCGGAGGATCTGAGTTCGCGTTGAGTATACGGTACGTACGTACATGTAATTGTACATTGAATTGAAGTGCGACGTGTTACGCGGCATCATTTTGAACTTCTTCAGAAGGTAATGTATTTCTTTGTAATTTACACATCGAGTGTTTGGCATGACATATCTAGGCTTATTCACACAGGTAAATGTATGTATTTCCATTCAAGCGTGAGACTGTTCAAGGTTTTGTAAGTAGGACTCTTAGACTCTTGGTGTGACACTAACGACGTTGGAGTCTACGTTGCGTTGTCGGGCGTTTATCAATGCTTATTGTTCAGTCCCATATATTGTAAAGTGCGTTAGTTTGCTTGTACGAACTCCCTCCCATCGATGAACTTGTCACCAAGTTTCACCACCCCCTCCACACACCTGGAAATCGATGGTGAGAAGTGCCGTGGAAGAGCACACACAGAACTCTCCATCGCACAGACATCACCAGGAAGGCAGTTAGCACAAAGCCATGGCATCACTGCACCTACAGCTGTACTGTCCACACCGTCCTGGGTCATGAACATTAAAACTCCTGCCCTCCATCAGATCATCAGTGTCTCGAATGATCATGCATCATTCCCTCACAACTCAGACCATCAAAGCCCAACTGCTCAGCGGGGTATTATAATTTATATATCCAACCAACTCTCGCCTTCACATCATAAGAGGCAAAACAAGCCCAGGATGCTGGCTGCACTGATGAAACAGTTACCCACCTGGTGGGTGAATGCTCACTGTACAAAACCTCAGAGACAGAGACAGCTTCCTCAGCTCACCAACATTAACAAGTGGCCAAAAGCGATAGAAAACACACCTCACCAAAACTGCAACACCACCCGAGTGCTTTACCAGACCCACTCTTGGATCTTGCTGCAACTCCACTAAAGGCACTATCTCCCTCTCTGACTGGAAAAACCCCCCTCTGTTTCATAACCTATCTCTGAGGCTTTCTGAGCTTTCTTTTCGACATAATGATACGCTCGAATGATACATGTACATACCAAACGTATAGCCGTGTAGTACCAGTACCATTGTTATCCTGTTGTTTTCCTATTTTTATCCTGTGACCTTGTGACTATTCATTCATTCATAGACCTCACATTTTAGACAACTCTGCAACTTTAGCAGTTCTCCCGACTGGAGGAATTCAAGCAAAGAAGGAGGATTAAGCTTGTCCCATACATTACAACCAGCATATTGATGATGCTGGTGCAGTGGTGGTAGCTGGTGGTGTACTATGCATGATAGGACTAGTAGGAGATACCCCGGACATTTTTTTTTTTTTTTTTTTTTTTTTTTTTTTTTTTTTTGTGGCTCTAAATTCTGTACTCAGAGGGTGAAATTTCGGTCGAAATAGCACCTGTTATCCACAAAGTCCTGAAAATTACGAATTCGGTAAAATCATAAACATTATTCTCTGCGATTTTCATGATTTTGGGAAAATAGAAATTTGACTTCAAATAAACTTTGAATTTACAGTCCTGACATATCTAGAATCTACCCCTCTCCAAGAAAGTTGTCTTTTTGCACGGTGTAAAATCGTATTATAATTCTGGACATGATTTTCGTAATGGAATAATCACCGTCTTTGGCACCTTATCCTTGCGCTAGAAACACAATTCATACCCATGAATCACCGTACACACTCTTACCGAGCGGACAAAGAAAAAAATCGGCAAATGAGGCTCAAATTTCGTATTTTAAAGGGTGTGTACAGTTCTGGTCGAGGTGTAGATTTAGCTTTTAACATTTTGCGAGATATTCAGAAACCGCTCTATGAGATGTAAGGGGGAATGCAGTTCTACAAGGGGTATCAAAAGTTTATTCGATGAAAATCGGTTTTGAAATGGCTGAGATATCCAAAAACAAGGTGAAACAAAGAGATCCTATTAAGTTGTGGCATGTCACCTTTTATTATTAGCACTTGTTTGGATATCTCAGCCATTTGAAAACCAATTTTCATCAAATAAATATTGAATCATTCTTGAAATTACATGCTCTTTCATATTTCATAACAGGCTTTTCATTATCTCACTTAGGAATGTTCAAAACATGAATCCCTACCTCAACCAGTACTGTACAGTCCCTTTAAGGTATAATGTCTTAGAGCCCGTTTACACCGACTTTTGGGGCGGCCCAGGGCCGGCCTAAAAGTCGGTGAAAAATGCACGCTCCCAAATGCGGGTACCAAATTTGGTCCCGCATTTGGACAAGCTCCGGAGGTTGTCTCGGGCCGGCCCTGGGCTGACCTGTTCTCGGTGTAATCGCACGCTGGCCCAAATGCGGTACCAAATGCGAGTCCTGCTTCCCTTCCGCGGCGATCGTGATGTAATTGCGTAATGTTATGAGTGCTTATATTGTGCATGCTGTCTTGTCTTGAAGGAGCGGAGAATTCTGTCCTGCAATGTCTCACAATGTTTCATCTCTGTAATTTTTTTTTCCTCACTCCAGAAAATTTGTGCATAGGTAAGGATGGTGAGAAACTGTGAAATTGATTTTTGTTGGGTAGTGGCGGTGATGTGACGTTATTTGTGATTTGAATTATCCCAAAATCCATGCTCTGTCTCGGACAAAATAGTCATTACATCCCCAGGTATTCAGTATCATGTTAGTAAAAGTGATCGTGACGAAGATGAAAATAATTTTGTGTAACGTTAGGCCTATGCTCCTGACCTGATTGAGGTTGGATGAAACCGCGGCTAACAAACCACTGAAGGATTACGAATTTAGTGACATTTTAAAATTATGAAAAAAAAATAGTATAGGTTTAGGTACTATGCTAGAACGTCAGTGCTAAAATTGAGGATTGATGTTCACAGAATTGCATACGTACACAATACA
The DNA here is from genome assembly GCF_040938485.1 of Diadema antillarum. Lineage (NCBI taxonomy): Eukaryota > Metazoa > Echinodermata > Echinoidea > Diadematoida > Diadematidae > Diadema > Diadema antillarum. Next base: position 53,133 of record NW_027273177.1, read on the forward strand.
CATTTCCCGCGGGCGCGCTCCAATTATGTAAATCATTGTTCACATGCAGAGCGCCGCTATTACTGTCAGAATATTTATATATAGGCCGGCCCAAATTCTCGGTGTAAATGCACACCGAGTACCGCAATTTGGGCCGGCCTAAAAGTTGTCAGGCGGTGTAAACGGGGTCTTAGACCTGTACTTCAACATTTTGAACAGTTCACGCGATAAAACCTTGTGAAAAATCAACAACTTCTTCGAAATCAGAGGTAAATTAAAATGTGAATTTTTTTGCGTGTTTACATTTTTTTGTTGCATTATTTTGCAATTTCAGTTCTGTGTGGCTAATAATTTGATCTGTGAGGCTGATAATCTATGATATGAGGTGTTGCGCTTATTGAATGTCATTAGTACGCAAAAATGTGCATGTCTGGAGTTACCATGCTGTCCAGTGGTACCATATCTATACGTACCGTATATAAAGATTCTAACGTCGATTACCGTTAAGTCGCCACTACCTATAAAGTCGCCAGACATTCACATCGCATGTAACGTGCGCCGCGATTGGAGATCAACTGGGGCGACGGATTTTCATTGCTCTCAAAAGACATTCCTGATTCACCTTTTTCCTCCATGAACACACAAATAATTGTAATCCAAATGTATTTCACCATAAGTAATAGGTGACAAAACCATTCTTAATGCGAGAATGTTTTTGATTTGGAATGGATTTCAGGTGGCAGATTAACAAAGTTGTTCAAACGCGATGATGCACAATGCATCCTACATTGAACTTTTGAAGTGTGTGTATAACACATCCGCTACTAATACGTGGTGCGCTATGGCTAGCGAACTACAACTGTAATACAGTGCCTATCGTTAGTTCACCAACCTGGGAGTGCATTGGAAATACACGCAAGTGGCGACTAAGCCAGTAAGCGGTAATTGATGTTATATGTAACGGTTACAATGTAGGCATTGAATTTACACATAGTACAAATGTACCTAATCTAAAAGCTTGACTGAAAGATCGGTAGCTGTATCTGGTGGTCGGGGATTTGTTCCGCGGAAACGGCATCTGGCTTCATGGATCCCCTGCGAGGAGAGCGATAACGTCAAAAAACATAAAAGACTCCTTCGGACAGACAGATCTTTCTGTCTTTAAAGCCAGCTAGGATCTGATCTGGTCTCGTCTGTTCCGTAATTATACTAACCAGCAGAACTAGGCATCTCTTCAGGGCAGTGCGCATGCATCCGTGTCCGTGCCTTAATTAGCAAGCAGGGTTAGGTTATAACTTGTTTAAGGCCCTAGCCTAGGTTTAGGGTTAGGTTAGGGTTGTATTTATGGGTAAATTAGTCAAGGAACATAACTGACTCATTAGGAAGTCTTTCCTACAATAAGAGAGAGTTCCATAGAGTTCCATGTAAGGAAAAAAAAACCAAAGGAAAAAAGGGAGAAAGGAAGTGTGAAAGATGCCATTACGGCGTGTGGAAATCGGCCCACCGCACGCCACTGTATCAATCGTTAACGATAACGATAACGTTAATCGTTAACGATCGCCCCGTCACTGTACAGGCATACTAACCTGGAAACATTGAACTGCACATTACTTGAATATGAGACGACTCTGAAGCAAATAATTTTCACACAACAAATGTACTCTTAAATGAATCCCACGAGGATTGGAACAATCATCCCCCATCATTCCCACTGATTCCCACTGATCAGTTACTAGCCATCCCCTTTAAAAGTAACACAATCTAGGCAGGGGTGGATCCAGGAATTCTGTAAAAGGGGAGGGGGCGCAAAGCAAGGGAGCATAGGGACCTATCCCGAGCCAGGGCCGGCGCTGTGTTTTTGAAAGAGGGGGGGGGGGGGGGCAGTTTATATTTCTGGTGCCACTTCTAGGCTTCATCAGCTGACAAGCAAAGGAAAGAAAGAAAAAAGGCCTTAGCTGGCATTTTCTTGTACCACTACTGGTGTGAATTGGCTGACAAGCAAAAAAAAACAACAAACAAACAAACAAAGGCTTGAGTGCTAATTTTCTCATTTTTCATGCCACTTCCGCGTTTCATCAGATGACAAATAACACATTTTCGTCATTTTTTTGTACACGATCGATGAAATTTGTGAGGGAATGACATGGTTAGCCCGTTCGTTTGCATATTAATACCCACTGTACAAGAACTGTTTAGCAGAAATTACCAAAACTTCTAAATTTCATGACTTCCTTATTTTTCATCTGATTTCAGTAAAATTTTTACCGTTGAACGTAGCTCTTTTTTTTTTTATCAGACTAACTTATATTTGGACTGGATTTCCTTTTTAAAGAATAATAAACCAACCCACAATGGATAATCTTGTTCTGGTATTTGGAGTTCTATAGTCCAGTACTAGTGCATCAATAGAACATGCCCTAATTGTTATAGTAAATAGGCTCCTTGATCTACAATGCATTTTTCCTAGGTCGAGGCCCTAGAAGTGGTACTGGATCTAACATCATTAGACTCACCATACTGATTTCTCGTACACAGAACTCGAGTAACGATGTCTTGTTTACTTCCATTACCACTGACACAGCCATGTATAAATATGTATTGTTGAGCAGAATAGCATACTTTCTGTATTCTGTGCTCTACGCACGCATATGTTGAAAGGCTTGGCCTTGTTGACTCAGGACTACTACAATTGTACATTCCTCACTGCATGAATCTCTGCATCATATCTAGACAAAGCGTAGACACGCTGTGATGTAAGCGTTCAGGAAAGTGGTACAAATGTGTGTTACTGTACCGAATTTTTTCCACAATCACATGATGCAATCTAACCAATCACAAGGCATACTTTACTCCGCTATTAATAATCTAGTAGGGTGACATGAGATCAATAAAGGGTTGCAGTGTTTGCTGGTACACTGTACAATGTATCTAGATGTGAAGGACCAATATCATGACACATTGCACTGCTTTTGTAATTGGTACTAAGAGCTCAGCTCTACTGCTGCAGCACAGTTGCAGTTTCATCAGACACAACTCATATGCTCTGCATATGTATCAATGACCCAGTGTGATTGGACATGTCACTTGAAGAATACCTAATAATGAATTGCTGTGTGGAGAAACAAGTCAATTCCCTGGTTGATTCACCGAGACATTCTGAAAATATGATGTTATAAGTATATTCCTCAGTATTATTTTTTTCTGGAAAGGAAGATTTTAAATGATATTGTCTCAATTCTAAGGGAATCTTGGTTCAATGCTGATAATAGATACAGACTGTGCATGATTGTGACCATTTTGTGCTAGTACCTAGAGTTGGTCATTTTTACTTATTTTTAACCCAAGGGGTAGAAAGTAAAATGTGTGTCTCTTGTTTTGTTATATGTGCTAATTAGATATATTCACTGATTTTCACATATCTTTATTATTTGTATCTAGAACAAGCAAAGCTGTTCCAGGTATCAGTATGCCTCTGAGTAAGTCCATTCGGATTGTGGCACTTTGCTCATTGGCAAACTTCATCAATGCTGCCGATCGTGTCATAATGCCTATTGCCATCGTGCCCATGGCTGACGTCTACCGATGGAACATGTCTCTCCAGGGCTGGATCCTTAGTGCATTCGCTTATGGCTACATTAGCAGTCAGGTTCAGTTTGTCTCCTTTGTTTTATCATTAGATACTGGGCACACTTATCAGCATTAAGTACATTCACCGTCCTTTGTGTGGAATACTGTCGCCTGAAGTTGTTATGTTTCAGTTTCAATGGAAATTCTGATAATGTAGTCGATTCAAGTGTCCTTAAATCAGGGAAAGAATGAATTCTAAATGGTACATCATAGCAAGACATTACGCTATATGAGTTTGCATAAATGTGATAATTATGATAGAATAGTATTAGTAGTAAGTAATACTTTTAGTAGTCATACATTCCTAGTGGTATTTGTAGTAAGTAGGAGTAGTAGTGGTGGTAGTATTTCTGTTAACTGATTCAGAGGCGCATTTTTCAGTTATTCCTGACAATGCATCATTCTCTGTCTTCTTCTTTGCATAGCTTATGAACCTACCTTGACTAAGCCTACTGCTTTTCATGAAGGTATTGAAGAAAAATTTAGCAGTTACTGTTCAAAATTATTTCACATTAAAGTGATGTATAATTTTCATATACCTGCCTCTCAAAGTGGTGTAAAGACTGGTTATAGCTCACAGTTTAGAAAAAAGAAAAGTCTTATTAGAATTCATCCTTACAAAATTTTAACTAGACTGGCAAGCTGAACATGGAAAATGAGATAATTACTCATGTTTCTATTGTAATATCCAATAATGTTTGTATCAGTGGTAATATGTAGAACAAAGCTTTGTGAAAATAAAGGCACTTTTGTTTGTACAATACAAGGTACAACTGTTGCAATTAACCAAGTGCTGGGGGTACTTAGTTGTTCAGAGAAGCCTAATTATGATATTTCTCTCCAATTTGTCTTTCCAGATTATAGGTGGTAAAGCTGCACAGAGGTTTGGGGGCAAGCTCACTCTTGGTGTAGCAGTAGCAGTGTGGTCATTTTCTACATTTATCACCCCTGTTGTAGGAGGATCATTCACAGTAAGTCATGTAGCATCGCCAAAACTTCACCCTTTTGTCTCAGAACTGTACACATGCAACAAACCTCAAAATTTCAATCACCAATGACAGAATTTCTGACCTGAGAAAGCTTTTGAATTATATACCAATTTGGTGAAATAGAATGAAAGTTTATGTTGGTTTGTAGTTTTGATTTCAGCAATATCTGTGTATTATAGTCCATTATAAAAGTAGAGGTGTCAAGACAGAAATTACCATCATAATTAAACGTTTTGGTATTATCATGTAAAATTGCATTTATAAAGCCATGATTTAAAGGGCAAGTCCACCTTCATGTACATGTGGATTGAGTGAACCCAGCAAGATTAGTAGTACATATTAGTGAAAGTTTGGGGAAAATTAGACAGTCTGTTCGAAAATTATGAATTTTTAAAGTATCTGCGCAGTGACTGCTGGAAGAGAAGACTACTACAGTGTATGATGTCTAGAACAATATAGAGAAGATATAAAGAAAATTTCACAAAATTTCATTTTTTTGGGGAAAAAAGTGCACATTTCATTTACTTGTCACTTACAAATGATAATATCTTTCCCCCTGCCTTCTGAAAGAGGCAAGTCAAGTGTCCTTGTATTATGTGAGGAAAGTGAAATATGTTGAATTTTGTTTATATTTTCTTTATTGTTCCTCACATTGGACATCACAAGCCAGGGGCAGATCCAGGAATTCCTTAAAGAGGAGGTGCCTTTACAAAATCAAAGTGTAAGGGGTGGGGGGGGGGGGGGGGTGGGAAGGGGTGCACACGCCCCCATTTTGGTCTTTTCATTTCTTTTGTTTAAACGAAAATATGGGGGGGGGGGGGAGAAGTTGCATGCTGGGAGCACTCCCTCTGGATCCACCACTGCAAGCTGTACATATTTTGTAGTAGTCTTCTTATCCAGCAGTGACTGAGCAGAAACCTCAATAATTCATAACCTTTGAACGGATTGTCTGAATTCCCCCAAACTTTCACTGATTTGCTCTGCTAATACGCATTCACACAATCCACATGTCTATGAATGTGGACTTGTCCTTGAATGCTGGCTGTCTGTAAGGGGATTTTAAGACCTACAGTATTGATATCTTTATTGTTTATGTAAAATTATTATTATATGACTTGAATATGTGCATGCTAATGCTAATAAGCCATTGCAAAGGTGGTTCATATCAACAATGATATTCAGTAGCTATATTATTGGAAGGCTCGTGCTGGTCACTGTAAGACGGTTTAAATTTCTCTCTCTCATGTTTAAAAAGCATCAAGGCAAGGAAATCGTACTCTTGAGAGGCATGTCTCCTTTCATTCATACAGTTTCTTTGCCCAACAGTTTCAGTTGTCTTTGGCAAGCGTGCAAATGAGTTTGTAGCATTGTTTCAGTGTGTGCTGCTTATGATTAGGTATTCACAACTTAGATGAGCAAAACCCATATCCTTTTTCAATGCCTATGCAATTATATATCGTGAAAGATTACAAGTTGAATTAGTTCCATGTGGTCTTATGTTTTTGTTCTTTACCATCAGGTTCTTGTCATGTCGAGAATGATCCTTGGTTTTGCGGAGGGATTTTGCTTGCCAACTATCTTCCACATTTTTGCTCACAATGTACACCCTGATGAGAGATCTACCTCGTTTGGTTACCTGGTGGCTTTAGGCTCAGTTGGGCAGACCGTGGCTGCTTTGGTAAGACAGAGGGCCTACAAAATGTATAAAGACTCCAATGGAAATGCCCTCTCATGTGACCTTTCCCTTTTTCTACTTTTGAATATGCTTTGTACATTGAATTTTGCTCACCATACAAACTTCTGGAAAGTGCCATCCAACTCTTCAGAATATTCATGTGATGCGATGAAGAGCTTAAACCTCTCTCATACCTACAGTGAACTCTATGTCACAGGAATTTGAGGTATTTTGATGGTGAGTCAAATTTTACCAAATGGTTGCCATGGTAATCTGGTTATGCAGAGCAGTCTTCTGAAAGTTTTTGATTATCTGTTTATTTATTTATCTATTATTATTATTATTTTGGTTGAAGTGCTACAGGCAAGTGATGGCCACAAACTTTAACAGAAGGGCCTCCCAGGCCACCCCTCCAGATCTCAGCTTTCAACCATGCGATCGTGACAAAAAAATTGGTGCACACATTGCCTATGACGTGATCTAATGTACCATGAAGTTAATTTTTCGAACGATATTATCATTTATGCTAAAGTATGCTAAATTATGCATAATGCTGATGAAATCAGACAATTTGGTATAAATCACTAAATAAACCACAAAACAGGCACATTTTTTATGTAAATATTCTTTTTAGTGCCCTTAGCAAATGTAAGAGAAGAAAAATAGTGCCATGGGAAAAATTCTTAAGTATTTTATTGTTTTTTGAATTTCTTATATATTTCCTTTTTTCACCTTTATATTTTTCATTCTTTTTTCACCTTTATATTTTTCATTCATTCTTTTTTCGATGAAATTTGTCCCCAACATTGTTCCAAACAGGAAAAAATGTTATTAATTGATTTTAATCAGTAAAACCTCAAAATAATCATGCTTTTATGAAATTTGCCTCTAAGCACAGTTTGCATTGGAATTGAACACGAATTCACATTTTTGAGCAATTTTTGGTCTGACATACATGTACGTACAATGTATTTATGCGCAACTTCAGAACGGCACGCCCCAGCATCCCAAATTTGGTGTTAAAAAATGCGGGAGACTCGAAGAAAAAATTCATGGAACATCGCAGCGATAGCTTTCCGCAATAGCAATTCATCGCCCCCCCGGCCAAGTAAAGGGTTACATTGAAAAGTTTGTCCCTGGATGTATATTTGGGATCATTTGCAAAAATAAACATACACCTCCTCAGGTCAAGCTGTGCAATGGAGCTGCACAGTGACAAGGCCTCCCTCTCGACTTATTATAAATATGATAAATGCAACATCTGGAGAAACACAATCTGAAAGGTCTTTGCAAACATGTTTTGATAGTGGGTATTGAAACATGGTTCAAAGATGGGAAAGATGATGAACGCAGCCTTTGTCTTGCCTGCATAGTGGAAGCGAGACATATGCATCACTCTTCCGTTGTCTTTGTCTGTGATGATGGTGGCGTCAACAATTTGGTGTACTCTCTATAACTTTCCACAGCTTTGAATTATGACCACCAAATTAACACCACAGATACATAGCCTAAAAATGCTCGTCAAGGTGTAATATGGTGATGTCCGCCAAGGTCAAAGGTCATTAGTTCAATGAACTTTCCCTGGTATACCTAAAGCATTGTACTCACAGTATTGTGGTCTCAATAATTATATTCCTTCCACAGCCTTGAGCTATGACCACCAAATTCAGACCACATATACATCATCTAAAGATGCTGGTCATATTAGATTATTGGTGCAGGCTGACAAGGTCAAAGGTCAAACGGTCGATAAACTTACCTTGAAAAACACTAGTACTCACAAAGTGCGATATGCAGGCCAGACATTGTCTGGCGTTTGCCTTGGTGGTTGTTCTTAGTGTATAGAAGTAAATTCCTAGCATGTATATTACATTCTTGCAGTCTGCTTGTTTTTAAGTGTTTGTATAGATTTGTACATGTTTTTGCATTTTTTATGGAACTTAACCAGTTGAGGACAGACTGGTTTTGCTACAACATGCATTTCCCATAGACACTTGACCAAGTTTACTCGGGACACGTCCTCAACTGGTTTAGAAAAAAGATCATTTAGTCAGGCAAATGCATATATTACATGATTATGAAATTGCATGTTTGTCGCACTTTGTGTGATCTATGATCTATTTAACCTGAACATACAAATAGGGCCTTCTGGTAGAAACTCAGTGTTCATTTGTTACATTTCTGTACACATGATGAATTCTATTCAAATTTCTTTGTTTTGGTAGATTTGCCCCCGTCTCTCCTGGGCCATGATGTTCTACACCTTTGGTGCTATTGGACTCATGTGGGTGGTGATCTGGGTAATGTTCTACCCAAAGGACAGTCCTGACAATGACCCAGAAATGCTCCTTATGCCAAAGGTTTGTTCAGTACAAATGAAAACAGTTGATTTCACAGTGATTATCTAGATTACCCAAAATTGCTTTTTTTGTTTTTTTTAATGGAGAGAGAGAATTCCATGTGTGACTGCATACATATACACCATACCTCATTTCAAGCCTTTATTTTCCTTGACATGATACTGTTATTTTTTCTCTTGTGATTCCTAACCAGGTTGACACAACAAACAGCGTGTACTGGACAAGCTACATCTCACATCGTCCACTGTGGGCAATGTATATTGCCCACTTTGCCATGAACTGGTCAAACTATATTGTGTTGTCATGGTTACCAACTTACTTACAGAGGCATTTAGGAGCCAACAAGCAAGATGTTAGTTTTACTGCACTGCCGTATCTCATGAACTCGTTATTTGGTGTAGGTGAGTAGATCATGAAAGCAAATGATTAAAGAAACCTTAGGAAAGAGGTCTGGAATATCCATGTTTTGGCCCTGTTACGTATAAGTATGGTTGAATAATGAAAGGACTGATGTATCAGACTCACTCTGCCCATTTAGTCTAGGTGGGCTGATTCCACCCCCATCCCCCCAGGATCTTGGCCATCAGTTGGTACGTGTGACACCCACGTCATAATCTACAAGATTCTGTCATAAGATTATTTGAAATTATCAGTATTTAATTCAAATCAATTAATTATGCCAATTAACCCCTATATCTTATTTTAGCCTGTTAAACACTAATCAAAAGCTTTGAAGTTTTTTTTTTATTGTGGTTTGTGTATCTGTTTTAATATATTCAACAATTGTACATCATAAAAACTTCCAAAAGGCAGGTAGATTCTTATATATTTTATTGTTTTCAGAATTGCTTATGTATTTCTTAGTTTTTTACCTTTTTTTCCCTCTTTTTTCTATGGGAACTGTCATGGACCACTTTTCTACCATAATTAGTATAAATTTGATCAATCAAAGTTATGGATAGTAAAATTTGTCAGATTTTTATGAGTTTCATGACAAAGCACTGTTTTCCCGAGGAAATGTACATAAATTCACAAAATTGTGCCCATTTTGGGGTGACATGCCATTATCAAAATGGGCATGGCTCCATAACGGTACACGCGGACAGAGCAAATTTTGTCTCAAAAGTTGCACGATCCTTGAAAGAAAAAAGGACAAGAAGCCTCATGATCGTCTTCTCATGTTGTAGAATTATTGCGTGAAACATCAACCCCGGCTCTTTTAGGATTTTTAACAAAATTAAAACCAATCTGCTTTGAGTCATGTTTTTTCAAAAGCACCCATGAGAAGTTTCAGTGGCAGTCCATGTATCTTTGTACGCAAGTTTATTAGGGCTGCTTACTGGAAGCGCTTTGAGAAGGAGCTCTATATTGATTGGGAAGCTGATATGTCACGTTGAAGTACAAAGGTCCATTCACATGCTGGTATCTTGCATTCTTTATGTATAAGCTGGTAAATTTTTAATACATGAAATAGAGTGTTATTGGAGTGTGCTATTGATTTGGAGGGTAAACGGATACAACAAAACAAATAGTAATTGCAGGTGTTGGATAGTTGTTGAAACAGTATGATTAGACTACCAGTAGTAACCTGTTTTTTGTTTATTCTTGTTTTTGTTTTTGTTTTTTTTTCATTTGACTCGTGAAACAGTGATATGTTTTCGTTTCTTTCACTAAAAACTCATGTACATACAAAGTGAACATAAAATTATAAAATTGTGTTATTGTGTGACTTTCTAATATGAAGACAGACGTAATGAATCCATGATTGAGTGGATGTGTTCTACGTCTTCTTTCCATACAAAGCGGCTGGACACTATGCAGACTACCTGATCACCAAGAAACACTGGACTGTACTCTCTGTCAGGAGAATAATGACATGCATTGGACTTCTTGGCCCCGCCCTCTTTATCATGCTCTTTGGTTCTGTGGATAAATTAGGCTTAGCTGTCTGGTGAGCTTCCTTTGAAACATGATATTATCTATTACAAGTCTTTCCTTTAGGATATGATAGTATGACAATGCATTCACTTTGATAAGGATGTTGCTATGTGTGTGTATATGTTATTACTGGTATTCCCAGTTTGATACATTTTGAGAGGGAATGATGATTGATGGCTATATGACTCTCTCTTTTCAGTAGTGACTCGATACTTTCTATACAACACAAGGGTTAAAACGTTCTATCCTATGAATATTATGTGGGGACTTTGGGCTGGAAATGTTATTGTTCTGTGTATGTACCTGTGGCTTTAAATATCACCTTTACCCAATATCCTTATCTAAAAAATTCCAGATGTGAAATACAGTGTTGTAGTGATTAAAGACTTCATTGCATGGTAATGCCTCCTGACGTTAATCAGTGAAAGTGAGAAGGAATTCACTCATTGGTGTCATGCATCAGATGGACAATGTATGATGGTAAAGATCAATTTGTATCAATTCACCTTATTCGTGACATAATACAGTTTAACACTTTGGTTTACAATAAGCCACTATTGACAAAGCAATGCAATGTACAGTCATTGTTTTCATTGGTCATTGTAATCTCATCACATTGGGCCATCTTGTCTAAACTTACAAGTCTGTTTTAAATAGCAAGCCATGAGATCTGTGAACCGACATCATAAACAGATGATTACAACATTGCACAATCATATCCAAATTCTGGTATTATGATTTTTCAGAGTCTCAAGTTTCTAATGATCTGTAGTTTGTCTTCATTTCTGTAAAAATGAAAACACACTCACACACACACAAAAAAAACCCTTAGAAATGGTTGAGTTCCAGCCATAAGAGGAACATAGGTTTGAGGAAATTGATCTTGAAGCCTAGATAAAGGCAGACATGTATGATATGAGGCAATCAAAACTAACAAACTGTCAAGATAAACCGCTTTAACTATGCACCTCTGGAAACCTGATAAACTTTGTATCAAAAGATATCCTTAAATTGTGAAGTTTTGACAGTCTACATTTTAATCAGATCTTGAACTTTTCATATTCAGACAAAAATCAGTTTTCATTTTTTTCACCAAGATGACTTGGCAGTTTTCTTGTCTTTAGACCTCTGTCAGGGTAATGTGGTGAGGAGTCACATGTAGAGGTGTGAGGAGTCACATGTAGAGGTGTGAGGAGTCACATGTAGAGGTGTGAGGAGTCACATGTAGGGGTGTGAGGAGTCACATGTAGAGGTGTGAGGAGTCACATGTAGAGGTGTGAGGAGTCACATGTAGAGGTGTGAGGAGTCACATGTAGAGGTCATCAGTATGAAAGGTCATCACATGATGTCTCTCAAAATAGCATTTTTGCTTTTTTTCATTGTTTGCTTGATATCTTAGGAAGTCTGAGGTGTTCTAGTCAGAGATGTAATCTTTGATATGATTTTGTTTTGTCTCTAAAAACAGTTTCATCTCAATCTCCTTGGGCCTGTGTGGCTGCAACTCCTCTGGTCACATGAGCAACCATGCAGATGTTGCACCAAATCATGCTGGGATTACATTTGCAGTGTCAAATACCCTGGTGAGAAACTTATGTGTCACTTTTAACCCTAAAAAGACTGGGGGGGGGGGCCTGAAAGGCCCCCCCTCGACATTTCGCACGATTACTCAGCAACACACAATGCTCTCGCCGCGATGCTCTATGACTTTTTTCTTTCGAGTTTCCCGCACATTTTGACACCAAATTTGTGACGCCCGGGGGTACGGTTCTGAAGTTACATAACTTTTTGTACATGCACGTGAGACCGAAAATGGCTCAAAAATGTGATTTTGTGTACAAAGTCAATACAAATTGAGTTTTATCACATGGTTCATATAAATATGCTTATTTTTACTCTCAATGGCTAAAATCAATTTGTTTTAGTAGTATTATGCTTCAAAAAGGGTCTGCCACAAATTTTGCTGAAAAAAACAACAAAAACAAAAGGTCGAAAAAACAAAGAAATACATAAGAAATTCATAAAACAATAAAATAAATAAGAAATTGATTTTGATACCGAATTTTTTTTCAAGTACATTCGCTAAGAATGCTACAAAGAATATCTAGACCAAAAATGAACACTTTTGGAACTTTATTTACTGATTTAGATAAAAAAGTCTGATTTCTCGCATAAATTAGCATAATTAATCAAAATAAAATAAAAGAAGACTATTTTGGAAAATTTAAATATACGATCTTGTAGATTACATCGCACACTACCATTGTGCAAATTTCCGCGGCGATCGCGCGATCCACGGCCGAGATCTTAAGGGGGGGCCCTTTAGGCCCCCCCCCCCCAGTCTTTCGAGCTACCAAAATAGCCCAGTCTTTTTAGGGTTAAAGGCCCTGCCACACTCTGCCAGATAGGCTCACCGTACAAGAAACAGGCAATATTTTGCTCATCTGTTCAAATTGTCCATCGGAGGGACAAAGTGTAAATTTTCCGTTTTAGAAGAGCGTACATGCACTGTTATGGGGAGAACAAGACAAACAATTAACAATGCATGTGGGGCAATTATGTACAGGACAGAGGGACGTGCGGAACTCATGAGAAACGAAATATGAACCACATTTCCATGGGACAAAACACATGAGCAACAAGTAGGCGATGCATGAGACATACATCGAACGTCAGAGAACCATGCGTATGTGCTCGATGTGCTGGACATAGCCATTCCATCCGTTCCATTGTCTTGCAGCAACAGACTCTACATGAGGCCTGGTGGATGGAAATGCATGGAAAATGACAGTACATATACAGACAGTACATATACAGTACAGTACATATACAGCATAAAACATAAGACAATCGGGCAAGGGTCAGCCGATGCTATCCGTTTTTGGCAAGACAAAACTTTTTGCATGGCTGCTCTGACTGAAATCACGGGAAGATAAACGTCCATCCAGGGGATAAAAAGGACATGAAACACATTTAAACAGATATCAATGGATGCCAAGAATCGACTTTCGTTTCTCATGCATTTGCCATATCTGGCAAAGTGTGACAGGGGCTTAAGACTCTTTATTTGTCTAAGGTCCCCAAATGAAGAAATCTTAAAAGATATTCTTCTTTATGATCAGAAGTGACAAGGCCAAGTTGGTGCTATTTGCAAGTAAATTGGGGACTGTAGTTTCAAGTTTGTTCATGACATATCTGGAGGTGCCCCCCCCCCCATTTTTAAAATCCCATGATACATACATTTACACTAGATTTTGGGATGATTTTGTCATTTGTAATGCTCTGTACTACTAAAACAGTACAGAACAGAGTGAAAATTTATTTTTTCCATCCCAGTACCATCCTTCACATAGAATTGCTCCTTTTTGATTGGCATATTTCAACGTGTTTTTCTTCATATGTTACTGTCAATGTCAGGTGTTATGAATTTCTTCTGCAAAAAGAAAGAAGGAAATAAAGAAAGGAATTAAACATAAGAAGTGTGCTGTATTAATGAATACATATATTGTAGATTTACTTTAATATCTTGTAAGGTATGATGGGTTATTAGATTAATCTAAGTTGTGGTGGAAAATAAATTTGAAAAACTTCAGATCTGGGGTGGTATTCTGAGGTCGTAATTAAGTCTGTAATTAACTTCGTAATTAAGTCGAGAAGTTAATATGCCCTTAATCATGGGCAAAATCGGTATTCTGAGGACGTAATTAAGGTATGATTAAGTCTCTTATAATCATCTTAGGTTCCTCCCATCTAATTGTTATTCCATCCAATCAGATGCGTTGTTAGAACCCAAAATGATGATCATGCGTGCAAATATGCCCTCAATTGCGCACATCCACACACCCCCTGCAATTACAATGCAAGAGCTCTGTGCGCACGCTGCGGTCTTTGATTACAACCCTTCACCTACACATGCGAAGAGCTCACATAAAATGACAAAATTCCCGGAAGATCGCCTATATTTCTTTTTTTCTCTGAATTCTACGGATACCATGACAACAAGACTCAACCGCTCCTCGGTTACCAAAGATGGTAAGCATCTTTGTGGCCGAGAAAAAACTCTGTAATGCGTGATATCGGAGTTACTCCGATATCACGCATTACAGAGTTTTTTCTCGGCCACAACGATGCTTACCGTCTTCTGTAACCGAGGAGCGGTTGAGTCTTGTTGTCATGGTATCCGTAGAATTCAGAGAAAAAAAGAAATATAAGCGATCTTCCGGGAATTTTGTCATTTTATGTGAGCTCTTCGCGTGCGTAGGTGAAGGGTTGTAATCAAAGACCGCATAACTTTCATACTTAATTACATGCTCAGAATTCCGATTAGTAATTAACTCTGTGATTAAGTCCTATCAGAGGTGTACGCGCATTGATACGCGCAAGTGCGTAAGACTTTCCCCGCCAAAACGCTTGTTGTCATGGTAGTTAATAAACCCCCTACTTAATCATGCTCTCAGAATACCAATTCGCTAATTAAGTGCTAATCAGACACTTAATAAGCCCTCAGAATACGGCCCCTGCCTCTTTAACCCTATTCTAACTAGGCTATTTGAGACCAAGTTTTTGTGAGGGGGGGGGGGGGGGGGTTCAATTTATAAAGAAATACAATTTGCATGTTAGCCGTTTTTGGACTGAAATGCATGTACAAAACATTTGCATAACTTCAAAATGGTGTACCTGGAAGTAGCAAATACAACTTGTAGGTCTCACAATATGCGGGCGACTTTAAAGAAAAAAGACATGAAATGGCGGTTTAAAATCTTTGCACGTTGTGGAATCATCACCTGAAATGTCGAGTGGGGGTAAATTTGACTCCTCCCCCAACAGTTAAGATAGGGTCAAATGATTTTTAAAATCCAAGTATTCTCATCATTTTGGATTGAAAAGTCAGCCAATCACACTTTCGTTTCAAGAAGCTATTCTCAGTATTTCACTCTGTTTCCTCCCTGAATGATCTGTAGGCCACATTGCCTGGCATGGCTGCTGGTCCTGTCACTGCAGCTATGGTAGCCTACTCTGGAAGCTGGTATCCAGTCTTTACTGTAGCCTCAGTGGTCAACCTTGGTGGAGCTCTCTTCTACTTCAGCCAGAGCTCTGCTAGTCAGGTTCTCTGAAATCTTCTGCTACTATTAACGCTGCATGAATCAGAGTGGTGCTTACTACCACACTTGAAACAATGAGAAAGTTGTTTGCGACAAAACATTTGTTTATTAGTGAAAATATGAGCACATTTTTGATAATTACACATGATGTAATGGCCTCTGGATTCTTCATGTACTATGACATCTTTTGCTCATCAACACAGCTGTTTTGAACACACAAGTGTGATTTGATTGAGACAGTTTTCCTATTTTCACTTTTGAATGAATTGTCACTTGTCTTGTTTTTCTTTATTTAGTTTTAAAGAGAATTTGTCATGCTTCTCTGCAAAACCGTTTAGGGCTCTTCGGCCTTGAGATGGCAAAACAACGTATCTACATCCAAACTCATTTCCAGTAAATCAAGCTTGAAGTTTCGCAAACCTACAGCTCTTTTTCTGTTTTCGTTCAACACTTCATATCTTACCCTAGAAGGACCAACAGTATCAGAAATACATTGCATGCAAATTGAATTCACAAGACCCTTCATTTTTAGAATTATTTGCATTTAATCAAAACATGCGTTGTTATGCCGTCTCAACATAATAATACAGTCAAACCTGCCTTAGCGGCCACCTGTCTATAGCGGCCACTGAAAAATCACCCCGAGAGAAAAGCCCTGTTAAAGACCCTGTGTATAGCGGCCACCTGTCTAACGCGGCCAGCGGCCACAAATTTTGTTTCCCGTGGTAGATTTTAACCTGTCTATGGCGGCCACAGAGCTGGTAATTCAGCATGTTTTTCTGATTTGTGGCCGTTCCAGTCATTCATGGGCAACGTTAAGTAATCGCCACCACTGTATTCATCACTTATTCAGTCATAATAATGCGCTAGTGTTAAGCTTTCTACACGACTGTACAACATGCTACTGTGCAACAATTTCATAAACACGGGCATTGTTCAATACATGAAACACACATGTGCATACACTGTACGTACGCATGTACATGTACACTATGTACTTATAGATGTATACAACGATGATACATGTACGTGTACATGTATAGGCAATTCACACATATAGTTGGATAACCTGTCTGTACCGGCCACCTGTCTATAACGGTCAATTTTTTCGTTTCCCTTGGGTGGCCACTATTGACAGGTTTGACTGTACTATTACCATTGATGTGGCAAAACAAAGTAAGTCTCGACCACTGGCGCGCCTATATTGTATTGCAATGTCGATATCCAAGCGCTTCTGCCGCTGCGTGCGGCGCGCAGCCTATTACAGCGTAAACATGCAGATGGCAAAGCAATGTATCGCATGTATACGTTATTTTGCCAAGTCCTATGCCTGACGTGTGTTGAACAGGGTCAAGCATATCACCGCTTACGTTGTTTTGCCAACAAAATTTGAGCAATTCCCACTGGGAGGGAGCGTCATATCTCAGTAACAGAATGGGTTCTGATTTCAAGATTTGGTCTTGAGTTAGATTATACTAAAATAAGCTGAAATATGTAACTAAGTCAATTTTCATGAATTTTCGACAAATGTTTTGCCATCTCAAGGCCGTACTGTTGTTGAATCAAAGTCAAAGTAAACCTTATCATGAACTTGAATTCTCTGTGAAGTTGAATCCTAAAATACAAACAAACAAACATGGCCATGAAACTTTTACAGCACTGCTTAACCCATTCCATACTAAATTCTGAAATTCCCATAGACCTAGTCCACCAGGTTCCTGTACGGAACGGGTTAAGTGATGTGCTCACATATCTGAGGTGACCATTTTAACCCGTGGAGGACGAGTCCCGAGTATACTCGGGCATGCGTCTATGGAAAATGCATGTTGCAAAATCAGTCCCTCCTCAATGGGGTAACATGTCTAGTGATGACTGTGTGTTACGGAATATTATGCTTGAAATCAAATTGCCATAACACTATTATGACTGATTATCTTACAGAGTTCTGTGAAATTGCTCTCCACAAAGCTCTTTCACTCTCAAAATGTGTTGTACAGCCTGTACTATTGTTATTGTTACTAGGTGCATGTGAGCATTCTTTCCATCTCAAGAGAGGCAAAACACACATTTAGCAATTTCAAACAGTTTTTTTGACATTTAGGATGTAAAAATTGTGAGATTTGAGAAAAAGTTACAAGTCTGAAAAATTTACTTTAGCACTATGAGCAACCTTTCAGATTCATATGTTTTGGGATCTAAGTAATAAGTCATGTGGTGCCCCCACCCCCCTCCCCCCCCCAAAAAAAAAAAAAAAACCCAACAACAATAACATCAAACAAAGAAACAGAGAAAGACTAATTATCTGCCCAGAGATGATGTTGTCAGGATAGTGTTATGTTGCAAAAATATATTAAAAACATACCCACTCCTATGTAGATGAATTGTCCATTGATGTCATACTTTGATGTGATATTTCTGCCAGATGTCACCGTTACTTTATGTCTAAGAAAAGAGACAAGGTTTAGCCATTGCCTTATCAATGGGGAATGTATAATCCCAGTTTGACTGCGTAGTTATTACTTGGTCATAGTACCTTTGTATCGCATACACTGTTAGGCCTTATACAACAGGCTGATGTCTTAGTGTGCCTATTTAGGTAAATGAAATCAGGGTTTTGTCAAAAAAAAAAATAGGGGTAGATCGTTAATGATGAAGAATGGCCTAATTTTAGTGTGCTGTTGTCCTGCTTTAAAGCTCTTGATATAATGTCATAGATATGTTTTCATGACTCAAACTATGGGAGGGAGACCTACAATTGATGAATAATTTGTTCATAAGATTTTTTGTTTTGGGTAGGTAACTGTACCACACAAAGCACAGTTCTTGTTTTGACTGGCTTGTGTAATCATTGTTTGTCCCCAGAATGGCAAGTCTTTTATTTTGTTATTTTACTAGTAACTATCTTGACATCTTTAGATATCCTAGCATGTCCAGAGAGTAAGGTGTTGACGCTTTACATTGGTCACAAAATTAGCTGTTTGAGGAAATGTGTCCTACTCCTTGTATTAAATCAAAGCTTTTTTTCCCAAGGGATTTTTGTGTGATTTAGCTGCCAATGTGGCATTCTTTCAGTGAGTGTCATATACCAGAAAGGGTCTGTTTAGAAATGTTCATTCATGTCTATTCCATTTTGTAGGATGCAAATGGCAGTGTACAGTGTACCTGACATGAATGAAAAAAGAAAAGAAAAAGAAAAGTGGTTGTCGATTAAAGGGTTGAGTTATAGTAGCATTATCATGGGAAATTATATACACAGGTAAGCTAGTAGATGAATTCTAACATTTTCAAATGGAAATCAATTATTTTTTTTAACATAGTAATTGTACCATATTGTATACATGATTTCTGTCATCAGAGCTGCCGAGTCATTTTATAAACCAGTGTGGTTCTAATGCAATTTGAATGATTTTAAGCACATTATAGACTTAATGTGAATCCAATGCAAAAAGGATGATTGCAGTCTGCATAGAAAATGTCTACATCTTTAGAAGATATTCGGAGGCATATAGTAGTCTCATGAAGTAAGGGATACTTGCTCTTCAAATAAACCTCAGTTTGTTTAAAACATGATTTTTGACTGTAAACCAGCACTATGAGACATCATACAATATCTGATAAACTGTACAGTCTGACAGGCATAAATATGTATTCTGTGTTGAAAGTAGCATGCCATTATATTTTTAGAAATTTTTGAGTTCAGGTAGAAAGAATGCATGGATGTCTATACCAGAAAGTACTTTCACCTTATATGGCCCAAGTTTTGCATTGCAGTGCATGACAATTTTTATTCATTTATTACTCTTGTTTTTTTTTTTCTTTACAGTACTATACTTTCATTGTCCTCTCTTTCTGGATGTAGCACAGTAGCAATCATAATTTTCAATCTGTGTTATCAGATCAACTTTGTACACATGACATACAAGTGCGGCACTTTCTGTAACAGCCTATATTCACAGATACAGAACGTTGTATATTTTGTGCATAGCCCTTCGTTTTTCTTGAGGATAATTTTGCCATTCGCACAAGAGAGAAAATTATGTTAAAAAAAGAAAGAAAAAAAATGACTGGACTACTTGCATAAAGATTACAACAGTGTGTAGATCATAGATGAAGGATTTCATATTTTAGTACACCAATACAAATTATCAAAAATCTTTGCCTTCAGACTGAAGGCTCTGTTATGTTTGTTAGGTGGTGTTTCCATGGTGTTCTCTTGGTCATAAATTTGGCAAAATTATTGGTTCTGATGGTTCTCTGTAGAATGGTTTTGCATGTACATGATTTGTGTGTTGATGTCACTTTATTATGTGACCATGCATCACAAATCAACAAAAAGTTGCATGCACTGATTATGTGTGAGCCCTCAAAAAATAGGTGAAACGGGTCGACGTTATCACTATTGAGCTTTTCATTTTTCCTGAAAGAGCAATTCTACATTTTTCTAAGGTTTCAGATCATAAAACAAACAGGAAATTGTGCTTTAAGCAGTTTTTCTAGACCACTTTTTTTGTAGGATAGTGTGATTAGGTGTGAGTCCCATTTTCATTTCTTAAAAGCCGTTTACACACTCTTCACTTTCAATTCTGATAACTTTTTGAAGGGATGATGCTACTTGTTTAAAAGTTGGCACCAGTCATTGATAGAATGCACACACTTTTCCAGAGTGTGTGCTTTCTTTCCAATATTTAGATAACCTCTACACGGGAGTTCATTTGAATGGAGATATATATCATTTTAAAGCTTGAAGTCTGCTCTTTTAGAATCTGCCCTACCATGTCTTATGACTTTTTTTTTTTTGGTTTTGTAATGCAGGATCATATAATATACATGTACTCTTTGAATGGCTTAATTGTTTAAAAAAAAAAAAAAATGATTAAAAAAAAAAAAATCTATTACTCTGTAACTTTGGAAATGGCAAGTACAAATGTCATTTGTTTTTGTTCTGAAATGTCGTAGTGAAATGATGAGGTACATAACCCAACTGTACCATAGCCCTCAGTCTTGTGAGTTGTTTTGTTCCATTTTTGCTGTCCCAGGAATACTACCATCATGCTTGGTATGGTTGACTGACAAAGGAGATCAAAGCGATTTATTATGTCAGTGACCAAAGTGCCTCTGCAATCCTTGAACTACTTAATTTTTTTTTATGTTAATTATATTTTTAGGTATGATAGGTTATGTAATACACACCATAAATGCTCTGGAAAGTATGATTTCATGAGATGGGAAGGGCTTATCATGAGCATATTTTTTTTCCCGTTTTCTTGGTAGGCTGCCTCCTGTTTTTGGTTTTGATTTTCTTGGCAGTGTACTGTGTGCAATAGTGTCTACTACACCTGTACATGTACTAAAATGTGCTCTGGATTTTAGAGAATAGCTGGTTTATTCCATGTTAGTGGGATTTCACTGAAATGGTAGGATTTGCTGCAACCGGCAAGCCATATTGAAAGTTTAATGTTGGGTCAAAATTCCTCTCATTTAGTTGGCTTTCCAATATGTTTTGTTTTAGGCTCCCCACAGTGCAACAGGAACTGATAAATTCATAGAATCTCCAGAGCATAGAATTTGTACACCATGTCAAGCAACGTGGATTGAATGGAATGACATGTCTGGTGTATAGTGAGATGAAGCATTCTTTCTATATGCTTCAGTTGAAGTTTCCCATAATACACTTCGCAGTGCACATCTGTTTAATCTTTGTTTCTGGAGAATTGTCGGGAACACAGGACCTTGACTCTATAGCAGTGCTAGACTGAGCCCTGTATGCAAAAAGGCAATTTTGTGAATTGTATGAGAGTTCCTAGTTTGCGTGTGCCAAAATGAATATGTGGAAATGTTACTGGTATTTGTGAGGATGATATGACTGTATAGTGAATATACAAAGTTGTTTGGTATTACATTTAACTTTGCTGTTTTATACTCTGCATGAATATGACATAGAGGCTCTCTTTTACAGACATGAGTGTATTTTTTCACCTAATTGCAATGTACGCATGACCAAAATTGGAAACATCATGACAAGACCCTGCCCCTGCAAAAAAGACAACATAGTGTGTGGTTTTTGTTTTCTTTAAGTCTTGAACAATATCTGAGTCTATTGTTAAAGACCTGGTAACATGGAGATTCTTGAGTGGCCCAACTCATTTGCTGCCCACTGGACAGGTGTACCGTATGTCCCCCCCCCCAAAAAAAAAAAAAAATTACAACGGTGCCCTCCGCAATGATAACTTTAAAAATAGTGAATCAATCCAAATACAATTTCAGCGTATGAAACTATAACTCATTGCCCACATCTTACAAAAATCCCCATTTGATTTGCTTCAGTGGTTAAAGAGAAATAAGGAATTTTGTAGAGCGTGTCAGGAATCTCTTCCCTCCAAGTTCTGTCTATTGTGCTCACACATTGATATGTAGTTCCAAGAGCATGCAAGTGCTAAACTTGGAAGAATCAGACTCATGACATGCTTTACAACAATGCATATTTCTCTAGCTGTGACTGCTTAACCAAATTGAATGGGTTTTTCTGCAAAATAGAGCTAAGATGTTATATTTCAAGACCCTGAAGTAGCTTTCTGACAGTTTAATCATATTTGGTGTTATCAATGCGAAAATCCAATTGTAATTTTTTTTTTTTTTTTTTGGGGGGGGGGGGGGGGGACGTACTGTACATTAGAAAAATCATGTATACCTCTAGTCAGTAAATATGTACATTGAACATATGCTCATCGGTAATGCTCTACTCCAGTCAAATTTTTAGCACTTTACACAGAGTTCAGTGATAAAGCTACACACAGTTTGTTGAAGGGATTCTCAAATATATCCAAGCCAGGCCAGCCTTCCCACTCCTTGGTATTCCCAATGTTACTAGGTTTTTAAAAGTAGGCCTACTATCCTTGCCTGAGATTGTACCTTTTTTTTTTTTAATATATTATTATCATGCTGAAAGCGTCTTCCAATAGCCTTAAGATGAAAGGGTGGGATGTTTAATTGTTTACATGTTATATAGATCAATGGTAATATACCTCTGTGAAATAAGCTTATATTGTGAATGTCATGGACCCCATTTGTGTTACAGGTGCCTCGATACTGTACTCTCAACTGAAGTTTATTCACTTGTAGAAATGTTTCGTATTGTTAGATGGAGTTACCCTATATTGCTTATCAGTTCAACAATGCAGATTTGAATATGTGTTGCGGTAACAACTTTGTGAATATTTCTGCTGTGTACAACTCAATATTCCTTTTTGTAATGAGAGAGTACATTTTAAGATAATATAGAAGTAGAAGCCTGGAAGAGGCAGTGTAAATATCATGTCAGACACTACATAGCTGATATTTATATGTTTCATGCTAGTCTGCAAAAGTGGATACTTAAGTTGTCCGTTCTTGGGAGTGGATGGAGAATAAACCTATTTGGATATTGTGCTATCAATCTTTCTTGGTGTAATGAATACTTGGTATTGATCTCTGAGTGCATTCTAATTCAACTCTGAAATGCATGCCAAAAAATGATGGTTGAATTAAAAGAGAGACTGTTTTCATCACACTTCCACTTAGGTACATAATGTGGACAATGTCACATTATGTGAGATGGAATAATCAATGGTATCACACTTGTGTTCAAACAATTTTGATCTGTATGTGAATTCTTAGATGACAGTAATCAAAGTATTAGAATTAATAAAGAGGTAATTCTCCAGTGGTATGAAATGATATTGAATTAAATTGAAATTTAGTAATTGGAGAAAATTATATTGCATATAGTTGCAGCAAAACAAGAACAACAAAATGAACAAAATAAGAGCAACAGGAAATTAGGCAAACAAATTTGATGACATGAAGTGTGTTCTGTACAGCATTCAGTGGGTTGTCTTGGTCACTCAACTAGAAAATCAGTGCTTCTAAAATACATTTCTTTCTGTTTTCCTCGTGACTGCTAAATATTGATCAAGAGTAGTGACTTGTGTCCTCCAAAATAAAGTGAATCCTAGGGCCTATTAATAGGACTGGGGACTGCTTGAAACACACATGCACGCACACACACAAAATACGAAAAACAAAAATCAAATATGAGAACGTTGTTAAAGCAAAAGCCCCACAGGTTCCCCGAGAGCAATTAATGGTTTTTAATCACATAACCGTGCTTTCAAAGAAGAGACAGGAAATAGGTTGTTGATGTCCAAGTTGTTTTGAGTGCATTATCCGCACACATTGTGCTGTCTGTCCTCCATTGATCTCTTTCATTGATAAAAAGAAGCACATGACTCAATATGAACTGTCAAAGCACCAACGAATTCAGAGACAAAATTACCATGTTAGCATGAAAGAAATGGCATATAGAAGAGAATACCTTTTCCTTTATAGCAATGTCTTTGGCTTATTTCTCACACATTGAAGTTCTTAGCATGCATTAGATTGCAAGCTCTCAGTGCAGTCACAAGGAGAACCCAATTCCCCAAAACGCACACACACTCACGCACACACACACACACACACACACGCAGACACAAAGAAACATGTGTATCCAAAATTCTTATTTTATTTTGGAAAGGGAGTATCAAAAAGGATCATTTAGAAGGGAAGAATGAGTGGCCACATTCAAATGACCTTTAGTGATCCCCGAATTTCATTGTTCTATTAATAGCTTGCCTCTGGCAGATTATTACGGAGCGCACTGCTCTGTAAGTATCACATGTACACAAGAGTGTCTGCATTCTTAGCCATGTTTATTTGTTTTATGGTAACTTGAAACATGACTGAAAAATTAGAGACTATCAATATTTGTTCTTTTTCAGTGTTAAAATTTCATGTATTTTTGTCTAATTTACCTTTTCATCAGTGTAATAATGTGATTGTTTTGCTCTAAAACGGTTAGACCCGGCTAACTTGACTTTCGCAGACCCCCTATGGGTGTGTTTATCATGTATGACAGGAGTTTGCAAGCCCATCAGTGCACCCTGTTTTCATATTTAATGTCCAATCAATATTTTTGCATTGTTCGATGGCACATGCAGCTGAACGTGGAAAGGGAAAATGTACTGCAAGACTGCTTTTTGCACAGGTGGATTGCCAGCCTGTCTGTTCTTTCTTGACAGGCAAAAAGAATCTAGTTTTGAGACATTTAGGGCTCTTGGAGAATTGCGGGAGGAAGGAGCAAAATCACAGTATTTGGGACAGGAAAACAATCTGGAAAGAGGAAAAGTGGCACAGGCCCAAAATAATCCAACAAAGCAAGCAGCAATTCAAAGTTTGAGTTAGAAAGAGAAGATATGACAAAATAAACAGGAATCCTAATGGTGAAGATCTGGTTTAGGATCAGGACGAGACTTAAAATTACCGGTAGATTATGTAATACGTAAATGTTTGTGCTAGCAAAATTGATATATGTCTTTTACTATTTTGTATTAGAATGGGCTACTGGGCATACAATCTGAAAAGTGACCTTTACGTACGCCAAAAGAGACAATACATGAAGAGTGGCTTTATCTACCCCAGAAGAGACAGCTGAAAAGTGACCTTTACATTCCCCATGAGAAACAGTACCTGAGAAGTGACCTTTACGTACCCCTAAAGAGGCAGTACCCAAAAAGTGACCTTTATGTACCTCAAAAGAGACAGTAGCTGAAAAGTGACCTTTACGTTCCCCAGGAGAGACATGCAGTACCTGACAAAATGACCTTTGCGTACCCCAAAAGAGACATAACCTGAAAAGTGACCTTTACGTACCCCAGGAGAGACAGAACCTAAAAAGTGACCTTTACCTACCCAAAAAGAGACAGTACCCAAAAAGTGACCTTTATGTACCCCAAAAGAAATAGCTGAAAAGTGGCCTTTACATGCCCCAGGAGAGACAGTACATGAAAAGTGACCTTGTCCTACCCCAAAAGAGCCAGTACCTAAAAAGTGACCTTTACGTACCCCAAAAGAGACAGTACCTGAAAAGTGACCTTTACGTACCCCAAAAGAGACAGTACCTGAAAAGTGACCTTTTATACCCCAAAAGAGAGAGTACCTGAAAAATGACCTTTATGTACCTCAAAAGAGACAGTATGTGAAAAGTGACCTTTATGTACCCCAAAAGAGAAAGCTGAAAATTGACATCGCGTATCCTAACAGACACAGTACCCGAAAAGTGACCTTTAGGTACCCCAAAAGCGACATTAGCTGAAAAGTGATCTTTACGTAAAAAAGGAATTGTACTTGAAAAGTGTCACTAGGGTACGTAAAGGTCACTTTTTAGATACTGTCTCTTTTGGGGTACGTAAAGGTCACTTTTTAGGTACTGTCTCCTCTTGGGTAGGGAAAGGTCATTTTTCAGGTAATGTCTCTCCTGTACCCTATTGAAACTTCAGGTACATTCCTCTTTTTACGTAAAGGTCATTTTTCACCTAATATCTCTTTTCGGGTACTGTGTCTGTACGGAATGTCACTTTTCAGCTACTTTATCTTCTGGGTAACATAAAGGTCATTTTTCACTTATTGTCTCTTTCGGGAACATAAATGTAGCTTTTCAGGTTCTGTCTCAGTGTCTCTTTTTGGGTACGTAATGTCACTTTTCAGGTACTGTTTCTTTCAGGGTAGGTAAAAAACAACTTTTCAGGTACTGTCTCTTAGAGGTACGTAAATGTGAATTATAGGTAATATCTCTTGGGGTACCCTATTTACACTTTTCAGGTACATTCACTTTTGTTTACGTAAAGGTCACTTTTCAGATGTCTCTTTGGGGGGACCCTATTGAAAAAAGGTACATTCTTTTTTGGGTATGGTACGTAAAGGTCACATTCAAGGTATTGTATCTTTAAAGGTATGTAAAGGTCACTTTTTGGATACTGTGTATAATAGCTAAGGGATCGATGCATTACTTTTCAACCACTGACTTTTGGGGTACATAAAGTCCCTTTTCATGAAATAGGGTTAGGGTTAGGGTTAGGGGTTAAGGTTAGAGTAAGGGTTAGGGTAAGGGTAAGGGTTGGGGTTAGGATTAGGGTTAGGTTAGGGTTAGAGTTAGGGTTAGTTTTAGGGTTTAGGGTTAGGGGTTAGGTTTAGGGTTAGGTTAGGGTTAGGGTTACGGTTAGGGGTAGGGTTAGGGTTTGCTAGTGTTAGGTTTAGGATAAGGGTTAGGGTTAGGGTTGGGTTAGGGTTAGGGTTAGGGTTACGGGTATTCCGCAGTATATGAAGTATTTAATTAAGAGTTGAAATTAATAGTGTTGATAGGTCTCATCGAAACTAACATACTCCAAAAATTTCAGATCTTAACTCCCAGTAGTTTTTTCTCCAGCCTTTTTTAAAATTACCATTTGTTTTGTACATAAAAAAATTCAAAAGCGTCTGGAAGAAAAACCAATTGTAGTTAAGGATTCATACTTTAATAAAATGTTAAGTCCGGTGGAAGGTCCAACATATGGAAGTTTGAAAGTGTAAGTGTAATTAGTCTTCCCTCCAGGCGACTTTGAATTTTTTGATATATACTATATGTACAATATTTGAAAGGGCCTGGAAGGAAAACTAAACTTAGTTAAGCACTCATACTTGAGAAAAAGTTAAATTCGGTACAAAGTCCAAAATATATAAGTTTCAAAGTCTAACTTGAAGTAGTCTTTACTCCAGCCGTTTTTTAAAATACCGTATATTTGTACATAGAAATATTTGAAAGGGTCTGAAAGGTTAGGGTTAGGGTTAGGGTTAGGGTTAGGGTTAGGGTTTGGGTTAAGGTTAGGGTTAGGGTTAGGGTTAGGGTTAGGGTTTAGGGTTAGGGTAAGGGTAAGGGTTAGGGTTAGGATTAGGGTTAGGTTAGGGGTAGAGTTAGGATCAGGACGAGACTTAAAATTACCGGTAGATTATGTAATACGTAAATGTTTGTGCTAGCAAAATTGATATATTTCTTTTACTATTTTGTATTAGAATAGGCTACTGGGCATACAATCTGAAAAGTGACCTTTACGTACGCCAAAAGAGACAGTACATGAAGAGTGACCTTTATCTACCCCAAAAGAGACAGCTGAAAAGTGACCTTTACGTTCCCCAGGAGAGACATGCAGTACCTGACAAAATGACCTTTGCGTACCCCAAAAGAGACATAACCTGAAAAGTGACCTTTACGTACCCCAGGAGAGACAGAACCTAAAAAGTGACCTTTACCTACCCAAAAAGAGACAGTACCCAAAAAGTGACCTTTATGTACCCCAAAAGAAACAGCTGAAAAGTGGCCTTTACGTGCCCCAGGAGAGACAGTACATGAAAAGTGACCTTGTCCTACCCCAAAATAGACAGTACCTGAAAAGTGACCTTGTCATACGGTAGGAGTCCTACCCCAAAAGAGCCAGTACCTAAAAAGTGACCTTTACGTACCCCAAAGGAGACAGTACCTGAAAAGTGACCTTTATGTACCCCAAAAGAGAGAGTACCTGAAAAATGACCTTTATGTACCTCAAAAGAGACAGTATGTGAAAAGTGACCTTTATGTACCCCAAAAGAGAAAGCTGAAAATTGACATCGCGTACCCTAACAGACACAGTACCCAAAAAGTGACCTTTAGGTACCCCAAAAGCGACATTAGCTGAAAAGTGATCTTTACGTAAAAAAGGAATTGTACTTGAAAAGTGTCACTAGGGTACGTAAAGGTCACTTTTTAGATACTGTCTCTTTTGGGGTACGTAAAGGTCACTTTTTAGGTACTGTCCCCTCTTGGGTACGGAAAGGTCATTTTTCAGGTAATGTCTCTCCTGTACCCTATTGAAACTTCAGGTACATTCCTCTTTTTACGTAAAGGTCATTTTTCACCTAATATCTCTTTTCGGGTACTGTGTCTGTACGGAATGTCACTTTTCAGCTACTTTATCTTCTGGGTAACATAAAGGTCATTTTTCACTTATTGTCTCTTTCGGGAACATAAATGTAGCTTTTCAGGTTCTGTCTCAGTGTCTCTTTTTGGGTACGTAATGTCACTTTTCAGGTACTGTTTCTTTCAGGGTAGGTAAAAACCACTTTTCAGGTACTGTCTCTTAGAGGTACGTAAATGTGACTTATAGGTAATATCTCTTGGGGTACCCTATTTATACTTTTCAGGTACATTCACTTTTGTTTACGTAAAGGTCACTTTTCAGATGTCTCTTTGGGGGGACCCTATTGAAAAAAAGGTACATTCTTTTTTGGGTATGGTACGTAAAGGTCACATTCAAGGTATTGTATCTTTAAAGGTATGTAAAGGTCACTTTTGGATACTGTGTATAATAGCTAAGGGAACGATGCATTACTTTTCAACCACTGACTTTTGGGGTACATAAAGCCCCTTTTCATGAAATAGGGTTAGGGTTAGGGGTTAGGGGTTAAGGTTAGGGTAAGGGTGAGGGTTATGGTAAGGGTAAGGGTTAGGGTTAGGATTAGGGTTAGGTTAGGGTTAGAGTTAGGGTTAGTTTTAGGGTTTAGGGTTAGGGTTAGGGTTGGGTTAGGGGTTAGGTTTAGGGTTAGGTTAGGATTAGGGTTACGGTAAGGGGTAGGGTTAGGGTTTGCTAGTGTTAGGTTTAGGGTTAGGGTTAGGGTTGGGTTAGGGTTAATGTTAGGGTTAGGGTTGGGTTAGGGTTGGGTAAGGGTTAGGGTTAGGGTTAGTGTTAGGGTTAGGGTTTAGGGATAGGGTTAGGGTTAGGGTTTAGGGTTTAGGGATAGGGTTAGGGTTAGAGTTAGGGGGGTTCACACTTGGTGACCTTAGGGTTAGGGTTAGGGTTAGGGTTAGGGTTTAGGGTTTAGGGTTAGGGTTAGGGTTTAGGGTTAGGGTTTTGGGTTAGTGTTAGGGTTTAGGGTTTAGGGGTAGGGTTTGGGGTTGGGGTTGGGGTTAGGGTTAGGGTTAGGGTTAGGGTTTAGGGTTAGGGTTAGGGTTAGGGTTTAGGGTTAGGGTTAGGGTTAGGGTTAGGGTTAGAGTTACGGGTATTCCGCAGTATATGAAGTATATAGTTAAGAGTTGAAATTAATAGTGTAGATAGGTCTCATCGAGACTAAGATACTCCAAAAATTTCAGATATTAACTCCCAGTAGTTTTTGCTCCAGCCGTTTTTAAATTTACCATTTGTTTTGTACATAAAAAATTGAAAAGCGTCTGGAAGAAAAACTAATTATAGTTAAGGATTCATACTTTGGTATAATATTAAGTTTGATGGAAGGTCTAACATATGGAAGTTTGAAAGTTTAAGTGTAATTAGTCTTTGCTCCAGGCGACTTTGAATTTTTTGATATATACTATATGTACAATATTTGAAAGGGCCTGGAAGGAAGACTAAACTTAGTTAAGCACTCATACTTGAGAAAAAAACTTAAGTTCGGTACAAAGTCCAAAATATATAGTTTCAAAGTCTAACTTGAAGTAGTTTTTACTCCGGTCTTGTTCATTTTGCAACACTTTACTTTTCATTGCAGACCTTTAGCACAGCCCTTTACTTGATGGCATAGTCATAGTGAGTAGGATATCATTTTAAAGAGAATTATTTGAATAATCTTTCTATTGATATCAAGCATGTATTGTATAGTGTTTACAAACTGGAGAAATTTGCAATTGAAGTCAGATTTCCAAACTTTTTTTAAGGGTATATATATCTATGTAGGGTTAGAGTTAGGGTAAGGGTTAGAGTAATTGGAGTTTGCCATGACCCAAACCTTTGAGTTAAGAATAGGGTCAGGTTTAGGGTTAGGGTTTAGGGTTAGAGTTTAGGCTAGGGTTTGGGGTTTGGGTTTGGGTAAGGGTTAGTGTTAGGGGTCAAGGTTAGGGTTAGAGGGAAGGTAGTTTCGCTAGGGTTAGGGTAATGGTTTCGGGTTGGAGTTTAGGTTAGGGTTAGGGTTAGGGTTAGGGTTTAGGGTTAGGGTTAGGGTTAGGGTTAGGGTTAGAGTTACGGGTATTCCGCAGTATATGAAGTATTTAGTTAAGAGTTGAAATTAATAGTGTAGATAGGTCTCATCAAGACTAACATAATCCAAAAGTTTCAGATCTTAACTCCCACTAGCTTTTGCTCCAGCCGTTTTTAAAGTTACCATTTGTTTTGTACATAAAAAAATCAAAAGCGGCTGGAAGAAAAACTGATCGTAGTTAAGGATTCATACTTTGGTAAAATGTTAAGTCTGGTGGAAGGTCCAACATATGGAAATTTGAAAGTGTAAGTGTAATTCGGCTTTGCTCCAGGCGACTTTGATTTTTTGATATATACCATATGTACAATATTTTAAAGGGCAGGGTTAGGGTTAGGGTTAGGGTTAATGTTAGGGTTAGGGGGGGTTAGGGTTAGGGTTAGGGTTAGGGTTAGGGGTTAGGGTTAGGGTTAGGATTAGGGTTAGGGTTAGGGGGAGGGTTAGGGTTAGGGTTAGGGTTAGGGTTAGGGTTAGGGGGGGTTAGGGTTAGGGTTAGGGTTGGGTTGGGTTAGGGTTAGGGTTAGGGTTAGGGTTAGGGTTAGGGGGGGTTAGGGTTAGGGTTAGGGTTGGGTTAGGGTTAGGGTTAGGGTTAGGGTTAGGGTTAGGGGTTAGGGTTAGGGTTAGGTTAGGGTTAGGGTTAGGGTTAGGGTTAGGGTTAGGGTTAGGGTTAAGGTTTAGGGTTTAGGGTTAGGGTTAGGGTTAGGGTTAGGGTTAGGGGTTAGGGTTAGGGTTAGGGTTAGGGTAGGGTTAGGGTTAGGGTTAGGGTTAGGGTTAGGGTTAGGGTTAGAGTTAGGGGGTTTCACTCTTGGTGACCTTTGAGTTAAGAACCCAACGTGGTAGGATAGATAGGCCTAGTAGAGATATAGATAATTCCAAATTATCAGATCTTAACTCCATGTAGTCTTAGCTCCAGACCCTTCTGAAGATACCTTAGGTTTGTACATGAAAAAATATGTGAAAGTAGCTGGAAGCTAGACTAATGGTAGTTAAGGACTCAAACTTTACCAAAAGTATATTCTTTGTTTAATTTCCTTTAGGTGTTTTTTTCAAAGTTTAACTGTATTTAGTCTTTGTTCCAGACGCTTTTGAAGTTTTGAAGTACCTCTCATTCGTTTATATATAGAAAATGTATGAAAGCGGCTGGATGTAAGACTAATATTAGTTAAGGACGCAAACTTTTCAAAAAGTATATGACTGGCCCAAGGTTTATTATTTGTTAGTTACAAAATGTAACTCCATCTAGTCTTAGCTCCAGACCATTTAAAAAAAGTCCAAGTGTCTATTGACTTTGTACAGTGTACAAAGTCTATGGTCATTGAAAAAATTTATAAGTCCAAAAACCCATAGACTTTGTACGTGTGTACTAACCTTATGGGTTTTCGGACTTTCAAGAATTTTTTTGCACCCTTTTATAGGAATTGTACATGTTAGGGTTAGTACCTAGGTTTGTACACAATGAAAATATA
Source organism: Diadema antillarum (assembly GCF_040938485.1). Classification (NCBI taxonomy): domain Eukaryota; kingdom Metazoa; phylum Echinodermata; class Echinoidea; order Diadematoida; family Diadematidae; genus Diadema; species Diadema antillarum. Next base: position 85,155 of record NW_027273177.1, read on the forward strand.
TGAAAGCGGCTGGATTGAAGACTAATATTAGTTAAGGACTCAAACTTTCCCAAAATTATGTGACTGCCCCAAGGTCTATTATCTGCTAGTTTCAAAGTGTAACTCCATTTAGTCTTAGCTCCAGACCCTTCTAAAGTTACCATAGATTTGTACATAGACAATATATGAAAGCGGCTGGATGCAAGACTAATATTAGTTAAGGGCTCAAACTTTCCCAAAAGTATGTGACTGGCCCAAGGTTTATTACTTGTTAGTTTCAAAGTGTAACTCCATTTAGTCTTAGCTCCAGACCCTTTTAAACAAGTCCAAAATGTCCATAGACTTTGTACAGTGTACAATATCATACATTACCTATGCAAGACTTTTCCGCAAGGAACCGGCGCTGTACTATTCAGATATTTGACTAGATTATTTAGTCAGCATTATGATTCATGCATGCACTCATACTTTCAAACAATAATTGGGCTGGTGCAAGGATCCAACATATGTAAATTTCAAAGTGTAACTGTAATCTTTGCTCCAGCCCTCTTTGAAAATTTCCCTATACATTATTACACAATATTTGAAAGCGGCTGGAAGGAAGACTAATCATAGTTATGCATTCATACTTCCAAAAAAATATTCGGGCGCGTGCACGGTCCAACATATGTAAATTTCAAAATGTAACTCTAATTAGTCTTTGCTCCAGCCATCTTTGAAATTTTCCCTATACATTATAACACAATATTTCAAAGCGGCTGGAAGGAAGACTAATCATAGTTACGCACTCATAGCTTCAAACAATAATTGGGCGAGTGCAAGGTCCAACATATGTAAATTTCAAAGATTAACTCTAATTAGAATTTGCTTCAGCCGTCTTTGAAATTTAATTAGACCAAATTGACGACTGGACCAGGACCAGATATTGAAATTGTCCTGGAACAAAGGCTCCGAGGAGTTATGTCCTAATAATCATATATGTTGTACCTAGGGTAGGGAATAACATGATACAAGATATTCAGATCATGACCGTTTGTAGTCTTCTCTTCAGCACTTACTTGCTTTATGCGTGTTAAGTTTATGGAGGAATTCCCATGTGTTATTTCCACATAGAGTTTGTACACGCACTATATTATACCAACGGTGTATTCAAAAGTAGTGTCTGGAGCTAAGACTACACGAATTTAATCCCCCAAACTAATAAATCCTCTAGAGCAGACACTGGCTATTAATCTCCTACGTTTTCAAATCATTACTTTTAGTAATCTCGTTTCTAGTCTTTAATTAATTCAACTAGACCAAATTTGAGGGTTAGACCAGGACCAGATACCAAAAATGCTCCTGGAACAAATACTACAAGGAGTTATGTCCTGAAATTGACATATGTTGGACCAAGGGTAGGGAGTAACATTATCGAAAATACTCACAACCTAACTGTTGGTAGTCTTCTTTTCAGCACGCAGTTACTTTACCCGTGTTATACCTATAGCAATTTTCCCATTGAGTTTGTACATGCATTATACTATACAAAAGGCTAATTAGGCTTAGCTGTAACCCGACCTACTGTACTGCTCCAGCCTAATCTACATTACGCATACTCACCGGTTGACAAGTCCCTCAAAGTGTTTCTGACTGACTATCAAGTAGGTGTCAGTCTGGATTAACTCTGCAGGAAGGCTGGGACAAGTGCAAGAGTGAGCACATGTTGCAGCCAAAGATAAAAGGTCCAAAATGTCCATGGACTTTGTACAGTGTACAAAGACTATGGAATTCCTAATTCCAAAAACTCATAGACTTTGTACATGTGTACTAACCTTATGGGTTTTTCAGAAATGGAATTTGTTGCACCCTTCCATAGGAATTGTACATGTTGAGGTTATGGTTAGGGGTTAGGGTTAGGGTTAGGGTTAGGGTTAGGGTTAGGGTTAGGGTGTTAGGGTTAGGGTTAGGGTTAGAGTTTGCTAGGGTTAGGGTTAGGGTTTGAGTTACGGGTATTCCGCGGTATATGAAGTATGTAGTTAAGAGTTGAAATTAATAGGATAGATAGGTCTCATCGAGACTAACATACTCCAAAAATTTCAGATCTTAACTCCCAGTAGTTTTTGCTCCAGCCGTTCTTAAAGTTACCATTTCTTTTGTACATAAAAAATTCAAAAGCGTCTGGAAGAAAAACTAATTATAGTTAAGGATTCATACTTTGATAAAATGTTAAGTCCGGTGGAAGGTCCAACATAGAAGTTTGAAAGTGAAAGTGTAATTAGTCTTTGCTGCAGGCGACTTTGAATTTTTTGATATATACTATATTTACAATATTTGAACGCGCCTGGAGGGAAAACTAGGGTTAGGGTTAGGGTTAGGGTTATGGTT
>NW_027273177.1:90000-92500 GCF_040938485.1 Diadema antillarum
TAGGGTTAAGGTTTAGGGTTTAGGGTTAGGGTTAGGGTTAGGGTTAGGGTTAGGGGTTAGGGTTAGGGTTAGGGTTAGGGTAGGGTTAGGGTTAGGGTTAGGGTTAGGGTTAGGGTTAGGGTTAGAGTTAGGGGGTTTCACTCTTGGTGACCTTTGAGTTAAGAACCCAACGTGGTAGGATAGATAGGCCTAGTAGAGATATAGATAATTCCAAATTATCAGATCTTAACTCCATGTAGTCTTAGCTCCAGACCCTTCTGAAGATACCTTAGGTTTGTACATGAAAAAATATGTGAAAGTAGCTGGAAGCTAGACTAATGGTAGTTAAGGACTCAAACTTTACCAAAAGTATATTCTTTGTTTAATTTCCTTTAGGTGTTTTTTTCAAAGTTTAACTGTATTTAGTCTTTGTTCCAGACGCTTTTGAAGTTTTGAAGTACCTCTCATTCGTTTATATATAGAAAATGTATGAAAGCGGCTGGATGTAAGACTAATATTAGTTAAGGACGCAAACTTTTCAAAAAGTATATGACTGGCCCAAGGTTTATTATTTGTTAGTTACAAAATGTAACTCCATCTAGTCTTAGCTCCAGACCATTTAAAAAAAGTCCAAGTGTCTATTGACTTTGTACAGTGTACAAAGTCTATGGTCATTGAAAAAATTTATAAGTCCAAAAACCCATAGACTTTGTACGTGTGTACTAACCTTATGGGTTTTCGGACTTTCAAGAATTTTTTTGCACCCTTTTATAGGAATTGTACATGTTAGGGTTAGTACCTAGGTTTGTACACAATGAAAATATATGAAAGCGGCTGGATTGAAGACTAATATTAGTTAAGGACTCAAACTTTCCCAAAATTATGTGACTGCCCCAAGGTCTATTATCTGCTAGTTTCAAAGTGTAACTCCATTTAGTCTTAGCTCCAGACCCTTCTAAAGTTACCATAGATTTGTACATAGACAATATATGAAAGCGGCTGGATGCAAGACTAATATTAGTTAAGGGCTCAAACTTTCCCAAAAGTATGTGACTGGCCCAAGGTTTATTACTTGTTAGTTTCAAAGTGTAACTCCATTTAGTCTTAGCTCCAGACCCTTTTAAACAAGTCCAAAATGTCCATAGACTTTGTACAGTGTACAATATCATACATTACCTATGCAAGACTTTTCCGCAAGGAACCGGCGCTGTACTATTCAGATATTTGACTAGATTATTTAGTCAGCATTATGATTCATGCATGCACTCATACTTTCAAACAATAATTGGGCTGGTGCAAGGATCCAACATATGTAAATTTCAAAGTGTAACTGTAATCTTTGCTCCAGCCCTCTTTGAAAATTTCCCTATACATTATTACACAATATTTGAAAGCGGCTGGAAGGAAGACTAATCATAGTTATGCATTCATACTTCCAAAAAAATATTCGGGCGCGTGCACGGTCCAACATATGTAAATTTCAAAATGTAACTCTAATTAGTCTTTGCTCCAGCCATCTTTGAAATTTTCCCTATACATTATAACACAATATTTCAAAGCGGCTGGAAGGAAGACTAATCATAGTTACGCACTCATAGCTTCAAACAATAATTGGGCGAGTGCAAGGTCCAACATATGTAAATTTCAAAGATTAACTCTAATTAGAATTTGCTTCAGCCGTCTTTGAAATTTAATTAGACCAAATTGACGACTGGACCAGGACCAGATATTGAAATTGTCCTGGAACAAAGGCTCCGAGGAGTTATGTCCTAATAATCATATATGTTGTACCTAGGGTAGGGAATAACATGATACAAGATATTCAGATCATGACCGTTTGTAGTCTTCTCTTCAGCACTTACTTGCTTTATGCGTGTTAAGTTTATGGAGGAATTCCCATGTGTTATTTCCACATAGAGTTTGTACACGCACTATATTATACCAACGGTGTATTCAAAAGTAGTGTCTGGAGCTAAGACTACACGAATTTAATCCCCCAAACTAATAAATCCTCTAGAGCAGACACTGGCTATTAATCTCCTACGTTTTCAAATCATTACTTTTAGTAATCTCGTTTCTAGTCTTTAATTAATTCAACTAGACCAAATTTGAGGGTTAGACCAGGACCAGATACCAAAAATGCTCCTGGAACAAATACTACAAGGAGTTATGTCCTGAAATTGACATATGTTGGACCAAGGGTAGGGAGTAACATTATCGAAAATACTCACAACCTAACTGTTGGTAGTCTTCTTTTCAGCACGCAGTTACTTTACCCGTGTTATACCTATAGCAATTTTCCCATTGAGTTTGTACATGCATTATACTATACAAAAGGCTAATTAGGCTTAGCTGTAACCCGACCTACTGTACTGCTCCAGCCTAATCTACATTACGCATACTCACCGGTTGACAAGTCCCTCAAAGTGTTTCTGACTGACTATCAAGTAGGTGTCAGTCTGGATTAACTCTGCAGGAAGGCTGGGACAAGTGCAAGAGTGAGCACATGTTGCAGCCAAAG
>NW_027273178.1:0-26410 GCF_040938485.1 Diadema antillarum
AACTGTAGATGGTTAGTCTGGAAGCATTTTTATTATAACTATTGTTCACATTTTGTGTATTCAACAATATTTAACAATGATTATACTGGTTCAAATTTTTACATTGGTTGTTTCGATCCCCCAACTCACATTTTAGAACTATTTTGAAGCACTAATGTTGGGTTTCTGTTTCATCTGCAAATGGTATACTATGCCTTTAGTCAGTGCTACCAGTTCTACAGTTTACCTGCACAATATCAGCATAACAACTGCTAAGTGTTCTATACACACACATGTATACACACTCACATCCTGCAGAGTTTTAAACTTTGTTGAATTGGTACATATGTCTGGTGTTCAGTTACTCGCATGTTCACACCCATGCTAGACGTCATGCTTGAGTCATAAGGGCATCCTGGCCAGATAAGACTACCGGTAATCTTATCACTAATATGGTGTGCATGTTTCTTGTCATACATTTTAGTGTGATCAGCAGTTATGTCAGCCATACAGAAAGAAAGAGATGAGTTACGGGTGGGGGAGGGGTGGGGGGAGGGGTGGGGTGGGAAGGGAGGGGAGGAGGGTGGACCTAAACAAGTCGGTATTAAGGGCTGATTTCATGGAGCATGTGAACGATTTGCACACTTATCACATACATCTGCATTCATTGATCTTACCCATAGAATGATTGACAATATGGGCAGGGGTGAGGGACAATGGAGAGGTCTGAATGTAGATTTAGAACAAGACTAGTCACACATGCAATGACAATGTGTGATGATGGGTTCGTGGGGGGAGGGGGGAGGGAAGGAGAACGGGTGTAGAACTGGATCATGTATGGGATATACTGTACATAAACTAGTAGTACATGTATGTTTACTGATGTCAGCTATGGAATAGAAGTTAGGGTTGCAGAGGAACCAGGGAGGGGTGTATAGACCTAGGATGAGTTAGTCACACATGCATCACATGATCACTGATATCAAATGTGGAGTAGAGTTTTGGATAAGGGGTAGGCCTTGAAGAGTTACAGACCAGGAAAACGGAGTCAGTCTCATAGTATAACTATAAATATTATCCATAGACGGGGAAGTGGTGGGGGGGGGGGGGGGGGGAGTAGAGGATGCTAAGGCGGGTACAGACCCAGAACAGCTACAGTGTATGTGTGTATGCTCAATCATCCTATTACCAACAGAATAGGAGAGGAAGGGGGTAAGGATGAAGGGGTGGGGTCAGGGTAGGGGTGTAGACCAGTCACCGGTCTACCCCCTGGAGGCAAATCAAGGAAGATCCACTGATGATTCACACCCCTTTCCAGGTCCTTGAATTCATTCAATTACCTTGTCTACCCATGTCTGTCAGTCAAAACCTCTTCTCCTTCCCTTTCACTCTCCCTCTTATGTTTAGTGGCATGTGTGTGTATCCATTACCCCCCCCCCCATTATCCATTACATCCCCCCCCCAGTCTTCTCACCCTCTATTCATGCATGTTCTAGTAATCTCCTTGTAACTTTATATCCTCTTGATGCAATACATGGCTTAGTCACTTTGAGTCTTCCTTCTACAGCTTCCTTTTATTTATCTTGTACTGGCATTTAAACATCTACCAAGACCACATGGTGGCTTTTATGGATGAGTGGTCTTTGCATGAATGTTTAATTTTCAAGCCATATCGCCTGGAATCAAGTTTATTTGTATGATCAGAAGGAAGGTCTATTCATCCAGGTGGTTTCTTGAGTACATTTGAATATATGTATCATTTTGTAAATCCTGGACTTTCAAGGCATTATAGCAAGTGCTCAACTTCACCAGCAAGAATCACAGCATTAAAACTGAAAACTAGATGTCATCCCTTCTAAGATGTAAAGATAGCAATTGAATTCAAAACTTAGAGATAAAGAGCATTTGTGTTAAAATCGATGTGATGAAAACTTCATGAATATAATTTGATTTGTAAAAATTTACACCATCCAAATATATGACATAGACAGCGGTCACTGATTTCTGTATGTAATACCCTTCAATATTCAACAACAGTATTATGCAAGAGATGAGAAAATCAATGTTAGTCTGAATATATCCTCTAAAAATCACACTTCGCTTAGCTTATCTGTGAAGAATCTATCAAAGCAAAATACAAAAACAAGAGTACAAATGTGCAAAATTCTTCTTTCTTATCTTCCTGGATTATAGTTCAACATCTTCAGTAGATAACACTGTAGGGCCATACCAGACTGCCTCACAAGCATATAGAAACATCACTGAATAATGAATGCAGAATAAACAAACACTGAAATTGAGGCATAAGAAATTGAGAAGAGAGTTTAGGTGATTAAAGAGACTAAAAAGACTGACAGAAAACAGGCCAGACAACAGACTCACAGGTTTATAAACCCTATGGCCCGAATTCACGAAGGTGGTACAGATGAAACCATGGTTTAAACCATGGACAAAAACCATGGAGCGCCAAGTGTCACACGGAATATTTCGTTACGAAATAAGTCATTTCGTCGATGAAATGATTATTTTGTGACGAAATGACAACATTTTGTAACTAAATGAACATTTCGTCCACGAAATGATAAATCTTGTTAACGAAACGGTCATTTTGTCTACGAAATGACCAATTTCATAACGAAATATTCCATGCGACACTTGGCGCTCCATGGTTTTTGTCTATGGTTTAAACCATACTTTCATTTGTACCACCTTCGTGAATTTGGGCCTTTGAGGGTGCATTACTTTATTTCCTGTCCATGTGTGTGAAATTCGAGTCATTGACACAAAAAGGGTCAAAAAGGTTTATGCGACAGTCTCTCTTATCCTAGCAGTTCCTGTCTCCTTGCTCCTTGACAACATATGATGCAAATACCATGAATTGAACCTCAAACACTATGGCCCGAATTCACGAAGGTGGTACAATCGAAACCATGGTTTAAACCATGGACAATTTGTACGGAGCGCCAAGTGTCGCATGGCCTATTTTGTTATGAAATCAGTCATTTCATTAACAAATGACCATTTCGTTGGCCAAATGTTCATTTCGTCGACGAAATGTTGTCATTTCATTACAAAATGATCATTTCGTCGATGAAATGACTGATTTCGTAACAAAACAGGTCATGCGACACTTGGCGCTCCATACAAATTGTCCATGGTTTAAACCATGGTTTCAATTGCACCACCTTTGTGAATTCAGGCCATTGTATTCTTTTTTTTAAGTTGAAAAGGCAAGCAAACAAAGTTACAGCACAAGTAAGCTACCCAGCACAGCAGACAGAATGATGGGAAATAGACATAAGCACACTCACGCCAAAGACTCACTGAATGACATGTACCACTTAATTCACCCTCCCCTCCCCTTTAATCATCGATGCTGGCAACGCGGAGCCATGCCTTCTCGTCAACCACCCAGCAACGTAGACTAGAGGGGCTAATTAGTGCTAGTTATGTAATTAGCGGCTGCTAATTCTTTGAGGAGACAGACTCCGCTGCGCAGTCATTAATTACCCCTGGCAGGTGGTCTGATGAAAGCTATGCCACAACAATACAAGACTTCCCGGTGTGTGTGGGTTTGTGTTTGCGTGTTTGTTGATAAACTCCTAATTAGATAAGTGCAACACGATTATTTTGAACTCCTTTTTCCTTCTTGGGTTGCATTCTGAAACAGTAAAGATTTACTTAACTCGCAACAAAATCCACTTATACATATCAGCTCTAGGCGTGATGTGTGCTCTTGAGAAATCGATGAACATTCAAAAAGTAATGGACTGTCAGGTTCTTCTTGAAAGCAAGATCTCTCCTATTGAAAATCTCTCTTATTTTATTTGCATTTCCAGGAAAATGTTGCACTGCTTGTTTGCTATTATCATATCAAATTCAATTTTCCTATAACCAAACTCTTCACTATTTTTACAAAATTTGTTCAGGACTTAAAATCATAACCAATTTCCATAGGCGTTACCCCCCACCCCGCATGAAAGAAAAGAATAAATTGATCAAAGCAAGTTATGTACTGTAAGGCCTTCACCTTGGATAATAGTGAGCCTTAGATCTGTGACACAAACGCTAAGGACAACTCAGCCTCCCGGGCTGGACGATGGCGACAACCATCTCACACATGTTGCAGAATATTATTTTTTGCCTAATAAGCGTCGTCTTAGCATTCACATTGCAGATCTAAAGCTTGCTACTCCTAGAAACTGAGTTGACTGTATTGATCTTGTCTTAGCTCTTCCTACAAGTGCATGTGAGAATGATAGTGTGTGTGTGTGTGTGTGTGTGTGTGTGTGTGTGTGTGTGTATGTGTATGTGTGTGTGCGTGTGCATCTGTTTGTGTGTGTGCCACTTTCATCAATCAACTATGCACTGGCCATAGGTTTTCCTTGCCTCCTCGCCACCTGCGACCCTATGCGGTCAGGGAACCTCGCAGGGAAATCTATCCCAGAGACAGATGGCCTCAGATCCAGTCACCAGAAGATTTTGTTCGCTTCTTCAATTCTTCTCTCAACAGTCTTATTTACTGGATAACAACAGTTGAGTTTGGACTAGTAATTTTTCAACAAAGTAGGATAATTTTCTAATATAAACAATCTCTTTCTTGAAAGTAGAGTTCAGAAAGTAGGGACTTCATATGCTTATATTGTAGTAGTATGCATGTACCAGATATTGTAAATGTATTGCATAAGTGCTTCAAACAATGTTCATACGATTCTTCTTTTATCCTACCAGCCGGAATGATGCTTACCACATCCATGTATTTAAATTGTCTTTTGCCCCCCCCCCCCCCCCAAAAAAAAAAAAAAAAAAAAACGTTCATACACAAGGATCTGAATCTCAGTTCGTCAATAATCTCCTGAATATAACTGAAGAGTGCAACCAAGCAAGCTTTCAAATGTAACTTAGAATTTGTGTCTCTAAATAGTATGTGGTAGAAATATATAATGTGTTCTCCATTTTTTTTTTCAAGCTGCTCCTTACAGGTACATTGTAATTCTACATTCCCTTGGTTGCAGAGCTACCAATCCCTAGAAAACAAGAATGCATAATCACATGTTCAGCTCATCACACTCATTTTTGACAAAACAGTTCACTGGAAATATTTCCTTGCGCCACGTCACAGCAAAAAGAAAGGTAATTTCCACATCAATGGTAAAAAAAAAAGTATTTCACAAATGCCAGTATAAAAAAAGGCTAATAATCACTTTCAACAGAATAAAACTGAAAGAAAAACACTGTTATTATTCAAGAGCAAGATAACACATCAAGAAATTGATAATAGTGACTTGAAGATAGACTATCATCCAGGCCTTGTGGAAACCCTCAGGAAGAAGACTGGGCAATACAGATTTCACCAGTGTGTTTTAAAAAGAGGAGAAAACCACAGGGAGGGAAGAGAATGAAAAGTTGATTTGGAGATAAGTGGGCAGAGGATATGACTAGGGTCAGTTACAGGTTAGGAGAAGAAAAAAAAAACGGACATATCAAAAAACCACACAAAGAATGAAATAACCAGTACTAAGTCTTACAGCTCTGCAGCAGTGTAGTCCAAATTGCAGTACAGTACTTTGATTTTACAGGTTATTCAGTTTCAATGTCCATTAGCAAATTTTGCTGGTAGCGAATCACGGTTTCAGCCAGAATAAAAAAACAACTGCAGTAATCACAGCAGAAGTTCAATGAAAGCAATTAGCTTTAAACTCTGTTGATGGTAGATTATCAAAACCTAGAATGTCTTTACCTTTCTTAAGAACTAGCTTATTTCACAACCAAGCATGCAGTAAACGTGCATACCATGTACAAGTTGATTTCGTACATAGAGTAATTCTGATGAATAGAATGGTGGTAATACCATCATAATTGGGACTTGACATGAGATAGTTAAACCAATTTTCATTTCATCTGTTTTATCAAGTAGTGATATGTGTTGGGCAGTCATTGATCAATTCACAAAAATTCCACAGAATCTCAGAAATCCTGTTTTGAGGCAGTAATAAATAGAGCACAACCCTCTCTCCCATAAAAATCATCGTTGCCTGCTTTGAAACTTATTGAAAAAAACAAAACAAGATATGATGGGAAGGACACAAACAAACTTTTTTCTTTTCATTTCAATTAGAGTTCAAATTCATATGGAGGTTGTGTTAAGCATTGAGTGGGCATGACAACATTTAATTCATATACTTGGTTGCTACTCATGTAACTGTTTAAAGAAAATATAAAATGATGACATTTCATAGCCATCAAATTCTAGGTGCAACATCCTAATGAAAATTTCCAAATCTGTTTGAATTTTGTTTCCATTTATCAAGCTAACAAGATCATGGTGTGGAGTACTACTGAAACAAAGATAGCAACACATTTAAAGGGACTGTACAGTACTGGTTGAGGTAAGGGATTCATGCTTTGAACATGTCTAAGTGAGATAATGAGAAACCTCTTATGGAATGAAAGAGCATGTAATTCTAAAAAGGATTCAACATTTATTTGATGAAAATTGGTTTTGAAATGGCTGAGATATCAAAAAAAGTGATAATAATAAAAGGCGACATGCCACAACTTTATTAGGATCTCTTTGTTTCAGCTTGTTTTTGGATATCTCAGCCATTTCAAAACTGATTTTTATCAAATAAACTTTTGATACCCTTTAGAATTGCATGCTCTTTGATGTCTCATAGAGTGGTTTCTGAATATCTCGCAAAATGTTAAAAGCTAAATCCTCACCTCGACCAGAACTGTACACACCCTTTAATAGCAAAAGGTCCAAACAAAATATGTCACAAACTGAACTTGACTGTGTTCAAGAAAAGCCCATTTCTGCGTCTGTTCTCCATCTTTAATAGATTTAACCCACAATGCCCTGCCAGACAGGGCTACTCCCTCTCTCTCACTATGTCCGCTCACAATGGATGTCCATGCAAACTGAAGACTAAAATGGACACCCAAAGGAGGGAGAAACTATTAAACTGTCAAGTTTTTTCCGGGACGGTTGCGTTATCTTTCCCGACTCGCTGTAGCAGGACGTTTCCTCTTTCCCCGCCATCCAGGGGTCTCGCGGCCGCCCCGAGGAGGAAGGGGTGATGAGAGAAAGACTTAACCACAAAATCAAATAAAGCCCCATCAGTCCCACCTATGTACAATCTGTGTATTTGCAGCTTACTCATTCAGTACATTATCCCATCTAGGTCCACTTGGTGTTTAGAGTAGACACCACATGAATGTGACATGCGATGCTGTTCTAACACAGAAGCGACTGTTGCAATCTCAAGCAAAGTAAAAACTTGCACAATATCCCACTCAAAAGGAAAAGAAGAAAAAAAATGTGTTGAGGCAGGAATCCTAAAGTCATTATCAGGATTTAGGTCTGAGTGAGATATGATTTGCTTTGGCAGATGAAAGGAATGCCTGTATGAATTTGCAAAATACAGTGTATCAGTTTAATCACCACACACTGAGCTGCTACGTTGATTTCTCCCAGAAAGTCGCTGGCAAAGAAACAGACCCAAACATACAAAACTCATTCAAGTCTCACATGTACTGGCACTCCTCCATCAATATTTGTCCATTTTCACAGAATCTATGCCTGAATTCACAAAGGTGGTACAATCTTTGTCCATGGTTTAAACCATGGACAAAGACCATAGTTTTGTATGGGGTGCCAAGTGTTGCATGGTCTATTTTGTTACAAAATCAGTCATTTCGTCAACCAAATGTTAACACTTCGTAACGAAAAAGGCAATGCGACACTTGGCACCCCATACAAAACTATGGTCTTTGTCCACGGTTTAAACCATGGACAAAAGATTGCACCACCTTTGTGAATTCGCACCCTAGTGAATTAGTTGTGCAGTAGTGGGCATTGATTTATTTCTAAAGCGAGTGTTCATCAAACATCATGTTCAGATGAACCCATCAACTTCCCCAACAGAAAAAGGAAAACAAAATAAATACATAAATATCATCATTCTCTGCATGTTCAACGGAATAATGTAATTCCACACACTAATTTCTGACTTTGAAGTGGAAGGCAGTTCTGGTTTAATGTAACTCTTTATAACAGAATTGGCCATTTGCTTCACCTAATACGCAATTTAGGTCACGTTTGACTGCGCATATATGCAAGACATGCTCAAGGGACTGCAGTTGAAAAAAGAAAGAAAAAAAATCACTCGACACTCAAGCAATGAAACGATAAAATAACTACATATTTGACAATCAATACGTCAAGTGTGCAGAAATGCTTACAATGTTGACCCACGAACGAGACATTCTTCGTGGATGGCTTGCGCAGAAGGATGTATAAAACATGATCTGCCTCCTATGGTAAGACAAGCAAGAGAACGAGCAGGGGGGGGTAGGGGAACAAACGCAGTGAACAAGACAGCTGAGCTGGAAAAGGCTACCCAAATATTGACATTTTTCTCGCTCACCCATGCAAGTCAATTTCTGTATTTGTTCGGGGGTGAGTTCTGCACACACGAGGTTGGCTGGGTTCTGCAATCATACAGTTGGTCGGCCCAATCATGTGACCTCAGAATAGTGCACTATTACAATGACGGCAACGCAATCTACTGCTCTTTCCTCTCCCATCCCCACCGCCCCCCCCCCCCCACCTCCATCTACAATCAAGAAATTTTACTGTTACTGCTTATTTGGCCATGACAAATCACATTTTACCCATGCCTCCAGAAGAAAGGCAATAACTGTCTATTTCTAAATGCACTGTTTCGTTTTCTATTTCTGTGTGTAATATGATGATATTCATTTTCCTTTATTGCAATATGGTTGCTATTGATAGAACTGTTTAACATTTCTGATACAAATATCCTCCCACCTCTACCAAGATATGCATGATAATGGCATTGATTCTTCACTGACAGCTAGATTGTTTTGAGAGCTAGTGCTCTTTCTGTAATGTTTCTTTACATTTGGTAATTTTTCCAGACAATCTCCATCAAATTCATCCAAGCTGACTCCAATACTGATAAGTTTGGGTCCTTCAACTTCCTCCCCCATCGCCCCCCCCCCCCCCCAAAAAAGTGTGACATTCTGCAGTAAAAGTGTTAACCCGTTGAGGACGGTTTGATTTTGCTGCTACACATATTTCTCATAGACACTTGCCCGAGTATACTCGGGACACGTCCTCAATGGGTTAATGTTTTGCTGTTGTTTTCCTCCCCAAGACTGCTGCCGTAATGTGCATGAAGATCGAGTTTGTGTTTTCCGTCAAACCCCGTCGTTCTACCATCCTGGCTTGCTCTTCTCATTAGGTAACATTATCCAGCCATTATACCCATCTCACCGTGATGTAGGGATGATACTTTACATTGGCAGGCTTGAATATTTTCCACGAGGATGTTTTTGCTCAGCACAGAAACAGCTAGACTGCAGAGTCCCTAAGGGGTAGGGACATCTCGGGATCATGTTTTTAAAGGGAAGAGTCACTACACTTGCGTGACATTTGACAACACAAAGTGTTTCCCAGAAATAAGGCAGTGTAAAATTCGGGCTTTTTTTACACTACTTCAAAAGTAGGAATGTAAACATTGTTTTCAAGAGAGGAAGCCATCACTTGCAAAACACATGGGAGTGTTTGCTGACTTTGAGTACTTTGATGGTTTTCATATTTTTTTCAAAGACAGCTGATATCTGGAATGCAACTTGAAGATGTAGCGAAACAAAAATTACAAGGCTCCAGCCATGGTAATAACTTTTGTAAAAATCTATAGGCCTACCTAACTGCACAAATTTCAAGTTCGTTGACCAAGAGGTGATTCAGTCAATAATAGTGACATCATTTTACACATATGCTAAAAGATATCAAAATATATGTGAAGATGAAATCTTTTTGAATTTATGTGCATTCTAGCAGAAATGAGCAGGAATTGAAAGAGCCAACTATAATCAAACAAGGAGCTTCTCTCCACAGAGTAACTCTGACTGCTTCCCAATTATCATGAAAATTACATGAATAGCAGTAATATGAAAATTAATAATAAGATATCAGTACTCGGATACAGACATGAACAGGATTACTTTTTATAGTAAATTTTGAACTAAAAAAAATCAATGAATAGAATAGAGGAAAAAAGATTGAGCCTTGTTGATGCAGAGCTCACATTTTCATGCTTACCTGAAAGTCAACCTGAATAACTTTTTTTTAATGGAATTTTGTGATGCACTGGGTAACAAATAGCCTCTCATTACAGATGGCTACCCTCGATGTCTCAACCCCTCTTCTTGTTTCTCTGCCAAAAAGAATTTTCCTTACAACAGATACAAGCAAGCTGTTGCTTACCACTATCAACAGTGGAGGATCCAGAGGGGAGCGCACCGGGTGCACGCCCCCCTTCATTTTTTGTTAAAACAAAAGAAATAAAAAGAACAAATGGGGGCGTGTGCCCACTTTAATTTTGTAAAGGCGCCTCCTCTTTACGGAATTCCTGGATCTGCCTCTGATCAATCGCAGCAACTAGCAACAAGAAAATGAATATAAAAAAGAATGCTTAATAGACTGTGTTTGTGTTCTAAAAGATGTAATCTTTTGTTGTTGTTTTTTTCTTTCTGTTTTTGAAGAACAATTCATGTTGAGCGTGTCGATCTCTCTACAAAAGCATAGCCTTCAAGATGTCTGCGTGAAACTTCCATCCAGGAAAACAAGAGTTGCAGAACAAGAGCAACATAAATCCAACAGTGTGATGCATTTCCCCCTCTGGAGACTTAGTGACGGAGGAGAACACAATCTAACAAATTGATTTGGTTGCCACGGCAACCGAGCAATAAACCCAATTGCGGTATCCATTACCCCTCTCTCCCTGAATATCTAGCCAGGGAAACTCCAGTGACATGTTTTTCCCTATCTTTCTCGGCATCTCTTGGAAAGAGTCTGCCCCGCTTTTTCTACTTATAGTGCATTCCTTCTCTCGCTACGTTGCAAATCCACTGATTTTAGCTCAAATTCCACCCTTCCCCTCTCTCCCCTACCCATCCCAACCCACCCCCCCCCCACAAAAAAAACACGAAAAAAAAAAAACACACACACACACATCACGACATTTGTCAAACTAAAGATAAAGTATTATGTACAGGAGGGGTGGATCTTGTCCGCTGAGCTTTGGAACATTAGACTTGTTTTTCTTTCCTTTTTTTTTTCTCTCCTTTTTTTTTTCTCTCTCTCTTATGTGAAGTTTCAAAGAAAATCTAAAGGAAAAAAAGGCCAAATCCTGGGACAGTTCAATCTTGACAGTGATAGAGCACGACACAAATCATGATTGAATTTTTGCATTTTCCACGACAAGATAATCAGGGTAATGCCAAACTATGTGTCATTTCTGAAAGAGAATCTTGTATAAACCTCCTGACAAAATAGAATTCCACGCACGATTACATCCATCTCCAGGATATTCCCAATGGCAAATCAAATGTGACAGTGGTATGTATTCTGTTCCTACCCCCACCCCCCCCCCCCAAAAAAAAAAGTGAACAAGTGTAATAAAAGTTAGTAGCATAGTACTTGGGATAAGTATTGACAAGCCACTATCATATTCTGTCTAAACTCTGCCTGTTGGCACCTTTCATCTTGGCTTAGTATTTCAGGCAGTAAATACGCTATTACCAGAAGATTGAGTCTACATGAAAGAAGGAAATAAAGTATCTCTGTGGATCAATAGAAGTTGATATTGACCTTCTCGGGGTACCATTAAAAGATCTATAAAAATAAGCTGAAGTCTGGAAGCAAGGCTAAATCTGTCAAAGTGTACAGTGTATATTTGTAGTGAAATTAACTGGAAAGAATTCATCATGTGTGTGGTGATGTAAAATGTAAACAGAAGTCTGTAATCCAAAGATGACTTGCTTGTACCTACACAGACTAACTGTAAAATGAGGAATGTTCGCATGCATTTTAATTTTTCGCGAGAGCCAAGATTCACGAAATTAAAATGCACACGAAGGCTCTTGTCTACACTATATGCATTGAAAGCCTGAGGCACTTCGCAAAAATTTCCTAGAGTGCAAAAGGCTGTCGGCTCCAAATTCGCGAAAATGTCATGCCGCTAAAATGTCATGTTTTACAGTATCTTTATCAGACCTGACAGCATTCTGCAAGACTAGTCTTTGCTCAAGCAAGTTTAGTAAAGTAATTTTCATGTGACATATGTGACCCGCTACAACAAAATGATCCTAAAGTCGGGCGAGGTCGATTATTTGAAAATTGCATGATATAATCCCCTAATCTTTCTGCTTTAAATTGATATATAACACATTTTATGAAAATAATCGGCTGCGGAGATATCGATGTTTAAAAGAGAGCATGTCGAGACGTCTGGAAAATCACTGTTTCGAGAAATGCGCCCTAAAAGTCTTCCTATCGACGCAATCGCGATCAAGGGACACGCAAGTCAGACAATAGAAGGTAAGCCCTAGCAACCCCCGAAGAGTTCATTCAAGCACATCAGCGTTGGCGGTCTCCTCACCAACCAATCAGTGACCAGGATGTGAGAAGCGGCTGAGCATAGCGCACCCCGCCCGCACGCACCAGTCGACTGGGCAGTGTGCGAGCTTCACGCTTCGGTTAGCAGCAAGCAGCAAACTGACCAATGAGATCACTCTGGTCATTGTTAGGGGCGGAACCTATCTGTGGCGCTCAATCCAAATTTTTGAACCAGTTTCTGCTTCGTTGAAACGCCAAAAAACATGTCTCAGAAAAACGCTATTTTTTGGTCTTTCCTTTGCTCATTTTGCTTCAAAATTTCGGCAGATGATAGAAGACATGTTAGACTCCAGTAATATATCAAAATCAGAAAATCGTAAGTTTTGACCAATTTTAATGCTCTGACTTCAAACTCGATTTTCACGGCTTCGACCGTGCGCGACTTTAGGACCTTTTTGTTGTAGCGGGTCACATATATATTTTACACATGTCAGAGTCTATCAAGGTGAAGTCATACAGTGTACCAAATTTCATAAAGTTCTCTTCACGTCCCCACTCCCAACACTCCTATACTTTAACTCTTTCTGAGCCAGGGATTTTGGATATTGTGTACAATGCTATGGGGTTTTCTAAGCCAATCAGCACTCAATGCACACAAAGGGTTAAAGGTACTGTTTACCCAAGTGGGAGCAGTGATTTAAAGAATTTTCGAGATTTCACATTTTATGCATACAAAGACGTGTAGGTCAGGGGTATCACAAAACATCCTACCATATAAAGATCTTGCAATAAAGTCTGCGATATTTAAACGAGACAACACTATTTCTCTCAATAAACCATAACTGTATATGGCTTTAATAGTCTAGAAACATTTTTTTATCATAAGCACTGTTCATATTTTCTATATTTAACTATACCTAATATTGATTATACTGATTCCCATTTTTACATTGGTTGTTTCTATTCCTGACTCACATTTTAGAACTATTTTTGAAGCACTTAAGCTGGGTTTTTTTGTTTCATCTGCATACGGTAGATTATGCCTTTAACCCGTTGGGGACGGACTGATTTTGCAACAACACGCATTTCCCAGAGACATCTGCCCGAGTATACTCGGGACTCGTCTACAACGGGTGTTAAGCATGAGATATACTCGGGGAAAGTGACGTGGACCTGCCTACATCTGAAACGCATGCGTCCTCCAATTCTGGGTTGTTCTCTTTTTTTTTCCCCTTTTTGCCTCATCTGTCTCACAGCCTGTGGGAGAAATTTGTGGCTCCTGTAGACTCACCGTCACTCACGCATCGCTTGACATTTTGACAAGCCCCTCTGCAAAACGCGTCCACAAGTTGTTGGTCAAAAAGCCGCAAGTTTCCTCTTCGATACACATTCGATCGCTAAATACCCTTGGGAGGTAACTTTGCAATACAATTTGTATTGCGTTAGCGGCCAATGCACGGGCACCCGACGATATGCAAATGAGGCGGTTCCTCCCGCACATTTACGAGAAGTAAGCTCTCTTGAACCTCTTGCTCTCTCTTCTGATAATAATCTTGCATATCATTGACTGATGCTTACTAGATTTCCTTCTAAAGTAACATACTAGCCAGGATCCTGCTTGACTCTTTAAGGATTGATCCTTTATCCTTAAAAGTAAGTCAGTATCCTTATCCTAATTTTGCTAGAACACACATTTCCCATAGTAGTGTACTCGGGACTAGTCTTCAACGGGTAAAGTATTGATCTTTTAAGTATTCCTTTGAAGATAACATACTAGCCAGTCTTACATTGAATCTTATTTTTTGCACTATCCAGAAGTGTCCTGAATGGACAATGGAAGTGACACACTTGTACAAAAGTCTAATTGTAATTGATGTTAAAAAAAAATATGATGCTAAGCCACTGCTCCATATATGGCTTATCAATGTAATTTTCCATGTGATCTTTAGTTCATCAATGTACAGAAATTGGTTCATATTCTTCCATTCTCAGAGCCAGTCATAGACAGGCTGTTCACCACAGGATCTATAGTGCAGTATATGCTTCAACAAATGCCTGCAGCTTCATATTACCCAAACTGGCAAATAGTAAAAAAAAACACAAAAAAAAACAACCTTCCAATAGTACACTGCCCTCTTTTGATACATGTATGTGCATGGTATGTACAATGTATACATGTACTATAAATGCCTGGCTTCCATAGTGTGGAGAGGTGATCCTTGTCCGCTATGATCGCTATGCAAATGCCTACGGCAGCACGTGATGTGTGAACTGGCTAGCTCAACTATGATTGTCCAAGTGAGATTCCATTTAATACTATTTGGTATATAAAATAGATATACACACTTCATAGACTGCTTTTATTCGGGGCATTGTTGATATTATTGCCCCTTGGAGCAAGCTCCTCAAGCCATGGCGCGGAGGTGAGATCTCTCTGTTGAGGCAATAATATCAATAATGCCCTGGAGAGCAGTCCACATCTGTATACGAGTCCTCAGAAAGGGAAATTATGTGGACCAGCATGTTTGACTGACAAGCCATGAAATTACAACAAACTTGTATGTGAAGGTGTCTTTTCCCTATTACAGGCCCAGCATTCTTCACAGAGAAATCTGTCAACACCTGAACAGCCTGCGATATTGAAGGAGATTATGAAATGCACTTTGCAAACATGACAATAAACAAGATTATTTTGCCATGTGAAAACCCTCATGAATAGAGCAGTGTCCCCTTACCTTTCTGTGTGACTTGAAAACATTGCACTTGAACACATTGGTCTGGCCATCGCGGGCGATGTAGCTGAAGATCTTCAGATCTTGAGAATCGTGTGAGACATAGAAGACCCTGCGGACAAAATCAAAAATACATTACATTACATTACAGAAATAGATAATCACACACATTCATATTCTGAGAAGCAAGACTTTATCTATTCTTCATCTCACCCACTGGATATCTTGGGGATGCTGTTAGTTTCTAGGTGTCGCCATCACTAAATTCTTTCTTGGGATGTAAAAGCAGGATGAAAGCAAAAAGGATAAACAGAAATATGAACCTTTAGGAGAGTCATAACCTCACATGCAAATATCTGCCATATTTCCAGAACACACTTTCATCAAGGCAATCAGATAGATTACAATCTTGCTGCATTCGGTACTGACCCTAGTTGGGGAATGGGAATGAATAAGAAATTTACGGAAAATTCCTCATTGGAATGACAACTTGAAACTGACAAAGATAGAAAGTTTGCAGATAATCAGCTGCACATGTAAAAATACACTTATTTTGGGTTTATCTGCACCATCAAAAATATATGCAGAATATCGTGACACATTTCAAAAAGCATTTAAGTGCCGTAAAAGAAGAAAATTTTGCATGAGTAATAGTTCACACTTGGCCTGGATAAAATAAATTGCATGTGTTTTTAATTCCACATGTTTTTTTGCAGAATCAAAATACAAAATAGTGCTACATATAACAAGCAAAAAAAAAAAAAAACGTGTGTACTTAAATATTTTTGTTAGTTTCTGGTCATGCGAAATGTGCAAACATTTTTTTATTTTTTCAGTTTTCTTGCTATGCTGATGAACCCTTATACTTTGGAGAAAGTAGCACTGAGGGAGAGAGAGAAATGAGAAAAAGAGAAGAGGGAGTGGTGATATGAGAAGATGAAGAAAGAAAGAAGAGACGGTACACTGCAAAAAGTCCGGTGTTAAATATGAAACACCGAGCTGGTGTTAAATTTTCGGTGCTCATTCATGGTGTTAGATTAACACCTCCAGGTGTCATTTCAAAATTTAAAATTGCTTTTTTAATAGTTTCTTAGTTACTGCATTTCTTGTTAATTTTGAACTTCAACGAGACGATAAAGAATTTTACGATAAAGCACTTGATTTTTGAAATAATGTGTAAACACATTTACACCACAGTAACACCAGTTGGTGTGGTCCCCTATTGAAGCTGGACGGGTGTTATACCATTGAAATTAACACCACCAATATCAAATCAACACCATGCGGTGTCATTATTGAATTAACTCTAGCGCAGTGTCAAAAATATCACTAGCCACAGTGTCAAATTAACACCACGAAGTGCCAGGTGAACACTTTTTATCACCGTCACAATACATTTTCTACACCTGTGGGTGTGGTCCTCTATTGAAGTTTGATCGGTGTTAGATTTAACACCTATGGTGTTAAATCTAACACCGATGTTTTTCCAGTGTATATTAAACAGAGAAGGCCAGAAAAGAAAGAGAGAAAGAGAAGGTAAACCTGTTGACAACTTGTCCCAAGTACTGTAAAACGAGGAATTTTCACTTGCACTTTAATTTCGCGAATTTCGCGAGCGCCAAGATTCGCGAAATTAAATTGCACGCGAAAGTTCTTGTTTACACTGTATGCATTGAACGCCAGTGGCACTTCGCCAAATTTTCATGCCACGAAAAAGGCTGTCAGCTCCAATTCGCGAAAATTTCATGCCGCGAATATATCATGTTTTACAGTATACTCAGGCAGGTGTCTGTGGGAAATGTGTGTTGTAGTAAAAAGCATCTCATTCTCAATGGGTTAAAGGTCCTGTTTACAAGATTACCTTTGGGACCAGTGATTTTTTTTTTTTATTTCAAGATATCACATTTGATGAATATGTGTAGGTCTGTTGTATCACAAAACATCCTACCATATGAGATTTTCACAATAAAGTCTAAAATATATGGACATATCAGTATTTTTCTCATTAAACTATAACTGCAGACAGTTTAGTCTGGCAACATTTTTATTATAACTATTGGTCATATTTTGTGTATTTAAAACAATACTTAACATCGATTATATGCATTAAAATTTTTACAGTGGTTGTTTCTATCCCTAACTCAAAATTTTAGAACTATTTTAAAGCACTAATGCTGGGTTTTTGTTTCATCTACAAATGGTAAATTATGCCTTTAAGAAAAGCAGAAGGGAGGAGAGACAATAGAAGGTGAAAGGGGTGGAAAAGAGAGGGGGATGGAAGAGAAAGGGATGGAAAAGAGAGGGGGATGAAAGAGAAAGGAAGAGAAAAACACTGGATATTCTGATATCCCCTATCACGTTGACTCTCTTCATCAGTTCTATGATGCCTCACTAACCACTTTGGACGCCACTCGGCATGGTAATTGCAATCACATTTATCCCCGGAGACAAACCCGAAATACAAATTTGCCGGGTGCTAGAGATTTCAAGATGCAGACGAGATGGATTCTCCCTGACTCACTAAAAAACGCCTACCTCATCCTCCAGCGAGCATGAGAAGTGTGAGATGTATAAACCATGAAATCCTTTGACATTTCCATGCGAAAAGTGGAAATGATG
Source organism: Diadema antillarum (assembly GCF_040938485.1). Classification (NCBI taxonomy): domain Eukaryota; kingdom Metazoa; phylum Echinodermata; class Echinoidea; order Diadematoida; family Diadematidae; genus Diadema; species Diadema antillarum. Next base: position 17,761 of record NW_027273178.1, read on the forward strand.
TAGAATGTACATTATGTACCTGCATTACTTCTATGCATCCCCACCAAGACAAAATTGCATGAAATGGCTTTCCCACATCAGATTCTTACAGTTAGTAACAATTTTCAGAAAATGCTACACAAACTATTCTTCATCAAATACATATTGAGGACTGATCTATTCCCAACAATTTTTGGGAGGCTGTCATCAAACTCCAGCCTCTGCTTAAGATGGTAGTCTACTGCATTTTGTTCTTTATAATTTGATCGTATATAATGAACCAGTTTTCCGTTCATTCATGTATGCCTACAATTTCCATATATCATATTCTATCATTGGTACATGACTATACATAATATACTCATTCTTTGTCCAATGTATGATTGCTTTTGGAAAATTGTCTGTTGCGTTATATTTATTTTGTGAAAATGCAGAAATGATAAAATCAAATCAAATCAAAATCAAATCAAGTAATAACGAGAGTCATTGCTCATTACTTAAATCTTAACCGGCCCTTTTCCTTTACTTAGAATAAAATTTGTATAAGTGTTGAGGTAGATTTACATAAGTTTCTGTATTTGCTAGATGCCACCACTCTTGTAACTCACTGACATATCAACTATGACCAATTCATTTGTTCTTTTCATGGGTCACCATCTTACCAGTGGAATATAACACCCCCTGAAGAATGGATTAGTCACCTTGCAAGAAGACAAGTTGTGTCATATCACGTTTTGAACCCCAAGGCCACTCTACAGTAAACGACAAGACCACTAGACCACAATCCCCTTCAGGATGTTGTCAGTGGAACAAGATACTTTGCACCTGATCATTCTTCACCTTGGCATGAATATTCTAACACCTCTGAAAGTCAAGGTCAATATACGACTTTAATGGTGAATGATTTCAGAAGCTGAAGGGGGGGGGGGGGGGGGGGGGGGGGGATAACACACCCAACCCTTACCTTCATCTTTTTTACCATCTGACAGAGTGTGTGTGTGTGTGTGTGTGTAGGAGGGAGGGAAATGATTTTTACCAGGTAGTTTTCACTTCTCAGACCTCATGTAGATTGATGTAGATTGAGGTAGCGATAAATCATCTGTCTTTGTATGTCTTCTTTTTTGGTCAGTAACTTTGTTTTGCATTAGATAATGGCGCAGCAGTAAGTAAAGCTTCTTGACAAGAATCTGAATAAGTGTGTAATAATAATATCAGTCCGTCTTCAGTGGGTTAAAGATGAATCGTCCCCCCCCCCCCACACACACACACACACACACAAACACACAAAGTAGAGCTCATGTTACAACATGACAATACATTTTGGTCTAGTAGTCATGTGCTTAGAAATCTATATTTGAAGACACAAGAAATTTCTCATACCATACCTCTCACTGAATGATTCTAGGAGAAAATCAAAGGTCTGGAAAATAAGACTAGTCATCTTACCTCATACCTACAGATACGCACACTCATTCAAGTCCTATCTAAATGAACATAAAATGATGCAGTCTCTACATTCTTCTCCATTAACCACAACAGTACTGAAAAAACAGCAACAACTACGGTTGAGCAGATGATGAAATGAAATTAAATGAAGTCAAATGAAAAAGTATCTACTCTTTGTGCAGCAAATGCATACGTAGTAAAACATCTGTATAATTGTAGTCTGCTTCTGATATTCTTCTTTCATTTCTTTCAGAAAAATGTAGATCATTCAGTAATGTGTCTGAAACACAAGACTACTCATGCCAAGCATTATGGAACCCCAACCCCCTCCCCCCACCTTTTTGCATCAGATTGAATAAATCAATATTTATGATATGGAAAGTGCGTCTGCTTTGACAGCATCCACGAGTCAGTGTCAATACCACCCAGCTAAGCCCCTTACAAGGCTAGAGGGGGAAGAGAGAATAGGGAGCGAGCAACTGGGAGTTGCCATTGGGGAAGATGTCATGTGGTCTTCCCCGGTATCACATGACGGTTTCATTCGCGCACCATTTTGCACATTCTCCGCACCTGGGTGTCGTGTTTGAAGGCCGGAGAGAGAACACGCCTTCTGGTGTGTTGGTGGTCTGACAGGGGATCGTGTTAATTATGGAGTGATGAAATAAAGTATGGTGTCGGTGCAAATGAGCACGGCGGAGGGAGGGAAGGAGGAAACATGTGAGGAGTGACGATGACGATGATGATGGTGATGATGGTGATGATGGTGTTGATGGTGACAAGGATGATGGTGATGATGGTGATGGTGGTGATGATGGTGATGATGGTGATGGTGATGATGATGATAATGGTGTTGATGGTGATGGTGATGGTGATGGTGATGATGGTGTTGATGGTGTTGATGGTGTTGATGGTGTTGATGACGATGATGACGATGGTGATGATGATGATGATGACGATGATGATGACGATGATGATGATGATGATAATGATGATGATGATGATGATAAAAATGATGGGTGTGGGAAGAATGAAATGACATGTTAATGATTGTTGGCGATAAAAGATGATGATGCACATGGAGGTGATAATGGTGGAGATGGTGGTTGGTGCAGTGGTAGTGGTAGGTGTGGGAAAGAGGAGTGTGATGCTAATAGTAGGTGGTGGTGATGTTGCAAGTGAAAGAGATGAAGATACATATAGAAGTGATGGAATATATGCTTTTGATGGGGAAGATGCTAATGTTAAAGATGCTAATATTGATGATGATTATAATGAGGATGATGACAATGATGATGAAAGTGGTGGTGTTAGTTGTAATACTGCTGGTGGGCTTGGCAAAGGATGAGCGTGATGCTATTGGCAGGTGGTGGTGCAGGTGGTAGAGGTAATGATGCATGTGAAGATGATGGGAAAGGGTGGTTTTGATGATGAGAATTATGAAATGATGATGCCTGATGATGATGATGATGATGATGATGATGATGATGATGATGATGATGATGATGATGATGATTGTGATGGTGATGGTGGAGGTGGAGGTGGCAGAGGTGATGATGCAACAAACATTTGTCACACAGGTGCTGGTGATGATGTGCATGAAGTGATGGTGGTAAAGGTGGTGGTGATGCAAATTTGTAGCAATTATATAAATGCTGATGGCTGGTGATGACTATGAAGATGATGATAAAGATGACTAAAGCACACAAAATATGACATATTGATAACTAAGCATCAAGTTCAGAGAGCAAAGCAATGCTGTGACCAGCAAAAATGGCGTGAGCAGTCTGTTTGTTGTTGCTGGGGTTTTTTTTCAGGAAAACAATACTGATTCTGAGTTTCTTAACAATCAACCTGCAAAAAAAGAAAACATGTCTCTTCTGCCTATAAAACCACAACAAATCAAGCATGTCTATAGAGATCAGAAATGGGTACCAGTAAAATATAATATCAATTGTAAACTATACCAAACAACAAACACAAAACTCATTTATTCTAGACAAAGATTTCTGCACAAAGAAATGCCAATTTCATTTCACAGTCCACATACACCCCCCCCCCCCTCAAAATTGTTATTGATCGTCCTTGGAGCAAAGCCACATCACACTAACATGGCAACACAAACAAGTGGTTTTATCAATTCTAATTGAGTTATTGGACCATGGTATGGAGGCTCTGTAATGAGATCGAAAGCTCTGCACTGTTGAGGCCATATCTACAGACACATTCATGTCACCATCGGAGTTATGCTTTTCCCTAAACACCTAGTTCCACACTCAATAGAACAAGACCCATTCTCAACCCTTTGACTTCTGAGCTTGTTCACATCTACTCTAACAAACAGAACAACTGGCTTTGGAAGACGGTGGGTGAGATGACTTGAAAATATTAGAAAAATATAAGCTCGTCAAAATTACAAGCAGAGTTGTAGAGCATATGGATTTCTCTTTGTGAAGAAGTACACAAAAGAATATTTCAAATACTGTAAAGAAATATATTTTTTGCAGCATGTAATTTTTGCAAATTGTCACTGGCATTCAATGAATGTAGTGTAGACAAGAACTTTAGTGTGCATTTTAATTTCACGAATCTTGGCTCTCGCGAAATTCATGAAATAAAAATCCATAAGAACATTCCTTGTTTTACAGTATATATCTTGAATCACAGTACTGATTGGATACAAAAAAACAAAAAAACAAACAAAAACTACAGACTGTGCTAAGGAAAAGGTGTTATAAAGAGGGTGATACACTAGCTTGAACACAGATTAGACATCTTTGGCTTGGAACCAGAAAGGCTCTCATTCAAGAAACCTTTGAGCTGTCAGTGTTCTGATTCCACACTGACAAATATGCAACTTGATATCACATGTCTGACAATCAAATTAAAATTGGTGGAATTTGTAATGGACCACTGAAACCTTTTGTGTTCCAGAGTCAGAGAAAGTGGCCATGTGACTGGCATTGTGCCCTCGCCAATAAGTGACAGGTTTGTGTTTGTTGTCGTTGTTAATGTTTTCCTGTTACATGATGGAAGCTAAAACCAACGCCCCAATCACCCAACCAATATAAATGTTGTGATGATGATCTAAGAATGCCTGTGGCTGTGTATGAATAGAAAGATTGGGGGGAGGGGAGAGAGAGGGTGAAATTTTGATGTAATCTCCTCCTTGTCATCCAATGATGGATGGATAGATGTAGTACTCAGTCATCCATGTTCCTTTCTCTAGTTCTTCTTTCTCTCCCATACCTTTATCTCTCTCCTACCTTCTCTCTCTCCCTGTTTATCACTCTTTCTTTCTCTCTCTCTTTGTCTTTCAGGTTCTTCTTCAAGCTCCTCCTTCAGTTATGCATTTAATTTCTAAATCCATTTTGTTTTCTTCCATTGTCTTTTTACTTCTCATTTTTCTCTCTCTCCTCTACCTTCCCTTCATCTTTCTGCTTCTCCTTCTATCCTCTATCTTCCTCTCTCTTCTCCCTCTTTTGCACTGCTTTCTAGCCCTAGTTTTCCTTTAATCTCTCACTTCTAATATCCCAAACTCTATATTCTTTCACTTCTTCTCTCCCCCTTTCCATGTCCGTAGTTTGCTCCATTCAATTTTCATTTTCACTGTTCTGTTTTCTGTCTTTCTCTCATGACAGTATATGCCACATATTTTGCAAGATTTTTATTTTCGCAGATTTTGTGAGTCGGTGCTTTTCCCAAATTTTAAAAACGTGCAAACACATAAACTCTGGTCCCTACATGAATGTGATGTGCACACATACATATCTCCATTCCGTACTGTACTTCACATTCATGAATTTAACCACTCGCAAAATTGTCGGGAAGTCCGGATTCGCAAAAAAAAATTAGACTCGCTAAATATATGACGTATACAGTATCTCTCTCTTTCTCTCTTTCCCTTTCTCTCTTTCTCTCTTTCATATCACTTTCTAACTCTCTTGTATTTCGATCTCTCACCTCCTCTCTCCCCTTTGCATATTTCCCTATACACCTTTTTTCTTTTTAAAGGGGATGGCTAGTAACTGATCAGTGGGAATCAGTGGGAATGCTGGAGGATGATTGTTCCAATCCTTATGGGATTCATTTAAGAGTACATTATATATCTATTGTTGTGTGAAAATTATTTGCTTCAGAATGGTCTCATATTCAAGTAATGTGCAGTTTAATGTTTCCAGGTTAGCATGCCTGGTCAGTGACGGGGCATTAATCTGCACATTACTTGAATATGAGACCGTTCTGAAGCAAATAATTTTCACACAATAGATATATAATGTACTCTTAAATGAATCCCACAAGGATTGGAACAATCATCCCCCAGCATTCCCACTGATTCCCACTGATTGGTTACTAGCCATCCCCTTTAATGTCTCATTTAACTTCCCTATTTCTGATCTCTGTCGTTTTCTGTCCATCTGCATGTCTGTCTGTGTCTGTTTGTCTATTTCTCTGTCTCTCTCTCTCTCTCTCTCTCTGCCTGTCTCTTTCTCTCTCATCTTCTCGAAATTTTAGCTCCATGGTTTCGGACGGATCATGTGACAGCTCGGGGCATGCCGAGTGCTGCAATCAAACATGCGTAGTGGGTCAGGATTGTCAAGCGCGAATGTCGCTGGAATATTCTACGACTCTCCTGGATCAGTGCAAATTAGCCCCTCTTGCTGCATACATGTATTTTTCTTTGACATAACAACGATACATTACAGCCTGCCTGTGCCATTAATACCTGACTGTTTGTTTCACAAGCATGAGTTCGAGAAGCTTAGCACCAGCTTTTGTCCTTGACACTGGTTTGCTCTTGAATATTGACAACTCTCTCTTATGTTACTTTTGTATACAGGAGGGACTAAAATATGAATCAAGCCATTTCACATCTTCTGTAAAAACATGTTCAGGGCAACCCATAATGAAAAACATGGTCATATCTACTTTAGATATGATATTAGATTATTTTTAGAATAAAACAAAAAACAAACTATGACAGAGAACAAAGGCCCATCTAAACATGCTTACTCTCCTGCTTATATTTTTGGAAATGAAGTTGCCTATTACTTTTTGGAGGGGGGATATATATATCAAGGTTGAAAGTAGCTTTTTTTCTTCCCACAAATGACTAAGTGGCTGTTTCTACAAGTACATTATTGAGCTGGCCTTCGATTGGAAATTGGACCATCAGGTAATGGCAGACTACATTTGCAATTGTGAGTTTTGATGGGAGTAGGAGGGAAATGGAGACTAATGTCTTCTGACCATCAAGTATGGGCACCTAATGGGTCAAGTGGTCAGTTGGAAGGTAGATGAGGAGTTTGAGATAAAGGGGAGGACGAGGGGGATGAAGGGGGAAGGAGAAACAGGAAGGTGATGGAAAGTTTGATGAGGAGTTTGAGATGGAAGGAGAGATTGGGATAAAGGGGAGGATGGGGGAAGAGGAGGGGGATGAAGGGGAGGAGAAAACGGGAAGGTGATGAAAATTGAAAATTGAAAATAGGGGGAGGTGGAAGAGGAGGAAGAGGAGGGGAGAAAGTGGTGGAAGGTGGATGAAGGGGAAGTGGAGGAAAGAGGAGGGAAGAGGAGGGGAGGGAGGGAAAAGAGGTGAATGGGGAGGGAGGTAGAAAAGGGGAGGGGAGGAAGGAAAGGAACAAGAGGGGGAGATAAAGAGAAAGGTGATAGAAATGGGAAATAGGAAGGGGAGGTGGAGGAGGAAGGGGGAATGAAGAGAGGGTTATAGGAACAAAGAAGGGGAGGTGGAAAAAGAGGAAGAGGAGGAAAAAGGAAAAGTAAGGGAAGGAGGAGAAGAAAGAAGAGAAAGCGGAAGTGATGAAGGGGATGAGGAAGGGGGTGTGGAGGAAGGAGGAGGAGGAAAGGAAAAGAAGATGAGGAAAGAAATTAGGTGAGGGGATGGGAGGAGAAGAAGGAAAAGGAAGAGGAAATAATGAGAAAGACGCACCTTCCAGAACAAATGTATCTCACATGGCTTTCATATTGAAAAAAAAAATCAATATTTGAATCTTTTTCAATATTCTTTTCGATACTGGAAGGCATAAATGTAAGACATTCTTTACAAGTTACATTGTGTCTCCATAAGCAACAATGTAGACACAAAATGGCAAACACACTATTATCAGGTTAACATAAAAATATACAGAACTTTTATTTCAAATTAGGCAATAAAAGATACGGCAGTGAGCCTCAAACAAGAGTGGCAATCACAAGTACCTACGGATTCATCATGAAATGGCAAAGTTGGAAAAACAATGACTTACATATTTCTTGGCATTTAGGTTTCTTCGAATTCTAGTCAACATTGAATCTCTCTGTGAAAGAAAAGGCCCCCTCTTTCAATTAAAGGGGATGGTTAGTAACTGATCAGTGAGAATCAGTGGGAATGCTGGGGGATGATTGTTCCGATCCTTGTGGGATTCATTTAAGAGTACATTATATATCTATTGTTGTGTGAATATTATTTGTTTCAGAATGGTCTCATATTCAAGTAATGTGTAGTTTAATGTTTCCAGGCAAGCATGCCTGTAGAGTGACGGGGCATTAAACTGGACATTACTTGAATATGAGACCGTTCTGAAGCAAATAATTTTCACAGAACAATAGATATATATGTACTCTTAAATGAATCCCACAAGGATTGGAACAATCATCCCCCAGCATTCCCACTGATTTCCACTGATCAGTTACTAGCCATCCCCTTGAACAACTTCTTTTTTATTGGTTTTCATATCACAGAAAAAAAAAATGAAAGAGAGCACGTATGTGAAGCTGATAAATATTCATACGGTGTTTTGTCTATATGCAGCCCACTCTTTGTACAAAAAGTCACTAAATCATGATGCAAAACACATCTTTCTGATAAAGCGGGACGAGGAGAGACAGGGGCAATACACTCTGTTGACGCCTCCAGAAGACCTCGGAGGAGAACGCGTGATTGAACGAACCCAGTTTTCGGGACATCCTGTCTGTCCGCTTGATTTATGCAGTTTATAGCTCGAGAAGTAGTTATGAAAAACCCAGCGGAGCTCGGGTCAAGAGCTTTATATCTTGTTAAAGGCACATGTCAAGTTTCAAATACTTAAAAACTACGCTTTACTACTTGTTTTTATCTGCAGTTTTTTGCAAGCCTGAAATCAAATTTTGGATTTAGTAAGAGCTCATTACTTTTTAAAGTGCATTTATACTTTCATAGAAGTCGAGCTTCAAAAACTGAATTCCAGCATTT
>NW_027273179.1:0-7059 GCF_040938485.1 Diadema antillarum
TACTATTCTTTCTTTCTTTCTTTCTTTCTTTATTTGATTGATTGATTGATTGCTTTTTTGTTTCTCACTTCCCAATACTAAACCCAATGTCAAACAGCAAGATATTATCCAGACTTAATACTCCAACATGTGTACTGCGGGTGCTTAATCTGCGCAAAATTGGCTATATGCTGGTCATGCCAAATAGTGCATAGAATCTTTCCTACACCAAACTTCACCAAAGAAATGTGTAACGTTGTTGCTTTCTACAACCCACCCACTATGGGAACAACAACTTTACCAAAAGACAACAACTTTACAACACGAAGCAACAACTTCACACAGAAAGCAACAAGTTTACAATCGTATGACAACAACATTACAGAAGCCAAAACAACAACTTTACTTGAGAGAAATTCCTCTCTCTCTCCATCTCTCTCTCTCTCTCTCTCTTTCCCTATTTGCAACTGGGGGCTGTGATGAGCAAAAACATGCCATAGTCGTTATGCCATCGTCATTTACAACCAGTAAACTCTATACAGCGTGCAGTGGAGGCGTTTTTTATGAGCATGATTGCCACAGAACAGAAAAAAAAAAAAAAAAATCTGAACTAGAAATATGTAAGATGTTATATAAAGATGGGGAAATTATTTCAGTACAATATAATGACGAGGTTTGAGCATTGATTCAAACGTGCTTTTAATAATGACGTTCGGTCCATAGAATATGACCTGACGTGTCGTAATAACAAATGAAAGAGATGTGGAAATTTGTTACATAAAGTGTATTCTTTCTTGATAATGTGGTGGCTCTGAAAAGAGCCGTTGTTTTGTGGTGCAGGAGGCCGTTGAATTCTAGCCGCCAAATCCGTAGAGTGTGCGTCCCTGCCTCTTCAATGCGTAAACGACGTCCATGGCAGTAACCGTCTTGCGTTTGGCATGCTCGCAGTATGTCACTGCATCGCGGATCACGTTCTCAAGGAAGACTTTCAGGACTCCGCGGGTTTCTTCGTAGATGAGGCCCGAGATTCTCTTCACTCCGCCCCTTCTTGCCAGACGACGGATTGCTGGCTTGGTGATGCCCTGGATGTTATCACGAAGAACTTTGCGGTGCCGCTTTGCTCCTCCCTTTCCTAGTCCTTTGCCTCCTTTACCGCGTCCAGACATGATGGTGCGAGTTGATTGTGATATAGCTGATGAGAAATCCAAAAGCCGAATGATGACACTGCACCTGACCGAACAGGTTTTAAGTAACCGCTTTGCGGACATGGAGGGCGACGCCCCATTCTCCTACTGTCCGCCGCGGCCAGCCCACGATCCGCCTGCACGACATCCGGCTGGATCGAGTGCGCCACCTCACGGCCGTCCGTTGCGTTGACCAGACCAGCTGCACCGCGAGTCGGACGGGCACTGTGTCACATCACATACATTACTCTGTCGCACATTACCTAAAGAAATGAACAAATGAAATACACGTATGATAATATTGATAGCATAAAGCTACATAGATATGGAGTGGCAGATATGCATATATACACATACACTCACACTCACATGATTTCGAGTTTGAAACGATTTTTCAGAGTAAAACTTCTCTCCTAAACGAAAACCATCACCCTCCCCCGCTCACATTCCATTTAGCCTATTTTCGTTAGCTCTCACACAATTGTTTGCTATTGAGTAACACATAAAACTCCTCAATTGTGCCTTCATCTACCATTTCTCTCCTTTTCGACATAAATTCACCAATATAGAATGATTTCTGTTTTTGTAAACTATTCCTTTCTATTTTCCCCGTTTTGTGTTTCTGTGCATGCGTGTATTTCTTTCTTCTTCTTCTTCTTCTTCTTCTTCTTCTTCTTTTCTCAGTGCATCGACTACTTAATACAATTATTCTTTCTTGGGTTTGTGGTGGCTCTTAAAAGAGCCGTTTGATTTTTGATGTGAGGTGCAAATAAAACTTATTTGGCACCCTTCTTGGCAGCAGGCTTCTTTGGTTTTGCCGCCTTGGACTTGGTGGTCGTCTTCTTCGCCACTTTCTTCGGGGTTGTCTTCTTGGATGGCTTCTTTGCTGCGGTCTTCTTCTTGGGCGTCTTCGTTTTCTCCGACTTGGTCGCTGTCTTCTTTGCCGGCTTCTTCTTTGTCGCCTTCTTCTGCTTCTTCTCCTTCTTTTCTGCTGCAGCTTTGGCCTTCTTGGCGACCGCCTTCTCTTTCTTTGCGGCTGCCTTTGCCTTGGTCTTCTCGCGGTCAGCCTTGGCCTTTGCCTTCTGCTTCTCTTTTCGTGCCTTCTCCGCCGCCTCTGCCTTTGCTGCCTTGACGTTCAGCTTGAAAGAGCCAGATGCCCCGACACCTTTCGTCTGAACCAGTGTCTCGTTGGCAACCCCTTTCCGCAGAGCTCGCTTGATGAAGATGGTCTGTCGGTCCATATCTCCTACTTTGTAGTTGGCTGCGATGTACTTCTTAATGGCCTGAAGCGAAGATCCATTCCGCTCCTTCAGTGCGCCGATAGCAGCATTGACCATCACCTGAGTCGGTGGATGCTCGGGCGCTTTCTTCTTGGTCGTCTTCTTTGCTGCTTCCGAAGCCGCCATCACGATAACAATCGATGCGATACGTAGTGATTCAGAGAGTAGTGGAACAAAACTAATGACTCGCAACCTTCGCACTGTCGCTTTATCAGCTCATTGCGTACCTCGAAGGAATCACCGGACATCTCGGGCATGGCGTCGTGGAGAACGCTCTGCCTAATGTGCTTCCACGTCTGTTCCCTGTTTCATATTACTTGATTTACATTTCTGCTCCATTTGTTTTATCCACGTGTTTCCCTAAGGCAGCTGTTTTATATTACAACATGCCGGAAACTGCAACAATTTTAGACAGGAAACGCACAAACACTAGAGCATTAACGCAATCAAACACACAAATTTCCTACATACATGTGGCTGTGCTGTTCTCTATATGCTGTCGATGAATTACTCTTTTATCTTAATCCCTTCTTTTTAACCTCAAAACGGCCTCGCCTGACGATTTATCATCTGTGCATTTTTTATAAATTCATAAATTCTTCCGAAATTCTTGTTACTTAATTCTTGCTTATTTTCATACTCTATTATATGCCTATTCATTCTCCATCTTCTCTCCTCATCTAATGGTATGTATTGCCACCTTATATATTTTAGTGTTTATTTTATGCTTATCCCTTATCTATTTTGTCTCCTTATATGATATTGTGCATTGTCACCTTATATGTCTATCATTATATTTCTTCCTTTATTTTCATCACTGTATTTCTTCCTTTCTCTACATTTTCTATTTATGTGTGATTCAAGTAAGGATAATTAGAGAGAGAGAGAGAGAGAGAGAGAGAGAGAAAGACAAAAAAAAAAACCACGGAAATTTCAACACAACACAAAATAGCATGATGAATTGAATGTATTCTTTCTGGAAAATGTGGTGGCCCTGATAAGGGCCGTTTGGTTGAAAAGAGCCGTGAAGTCTCTAACTGGACTTTGCAGTCTTCTTCGGCAGAAGCACGGCCTGGATGTTTGGCAGTACACCACCCTGAGCGATTGTCACGCCTCCCAGCAGCTTGTTCAGCTCTTCGTCGTTGCGAACGGCAAGTTGAAGATGTCGCGGGATGATCCTTGTCTTCTTGTTATCGCGGGCGGCGTTGCCGGCCAGCTCCAGAATCTCAGCGGTCAGGTACTCGAGAACAGCAGCTAGGTACACTGGTGCACCAGCGCCTACTCTCTGGGCGTAGTTGCCTTTACGAAGGAAGCGATGAACTCGGCCGACGGGGAACTGCAGGCCGGCGCGTGATGATCGAGACTTGGCCTTGGTGCGAGCCTTGCCAGATTTTCCTCGTCCAGACATGATTGGAGACGGAGAGACAAATGTGTTGACGTGATCTGAATGCTGATTCAACTGAGAGTGTGATCCCCGCTGATTGTTTCCGCACCCATTTATACCCCGCTCGGGGATCCAGCGGGTCAAGATCCTTTTGTTGACCGGTCGACCAATCAGCGTAGCCGGTGGTAGCCGTGGGCAGCTTCTGCTGCCAGTGCGGACACAAGCGCTGTTTGCTGCCCTCTTGCTGGCTAACTCGGCACAGTGTGTAGTGCTTCACTTCAGCTAGTTGTATCGAGGCGGCTATCCGTATATCATATTTCACGATAAAGCAATTGTGAATACACACTTTCAGTTGAATCAGCATTCAGATCACGTCAACACATTGATGAATAGACTCAGAATTGACGTCACAAACTTTATTTTTTTTTCTTTCCTTGGCCATATAGTTTTACTTTGACTAATCCCCCCCTCACTCCTTCTATCTCCCTATCTATCTACCCCCCCCCCCTCTCTCTCTCTCTCTCTCTCTATTAAGCACCTAATAGACCCCTTCTCGTCTCAATTACATATGGATTCAGTGATTTGCGAGGTACATAATCACCGTCGACTGCGTTTCATATGAAGAAGGGGGCGGGGACAGATATTCCCTACTTTACGGGCATTTCATTTATCTTTTTGGTTTGTCGACATTTTTTTTTTCTTGTTCTCAATTTTTATTTCTTGTGCACTTTTAAATATATAAATATCTTACATCATCCTAGCCTCTACTTTTTTACAACTAAGAATAACAAACAGAATATTGTATGAACCATGATATTCTTTCTTGATAATGTGGTGGCTCTGAAAAGAGCCGTTGTGTTGGGTGGTGCGACCACGGAGGACAGGCCTCTCTCTACGCCCTCTCTCCCCGGATGCGACGGGCCAGCTGAATGTCCTTGGGCATGATGGTGACCCGCTTGGCGTGGATGGCGCACAGGTTGGTGTCTTCGAACAGACCCACGAGGTAAGCCTCGCTCGCTTCTTGGAGGGCCATGACAGCAGAGCTTTGGAAGCGCAGCTCGGTCTTGAAATCCTGAGCAATCTCACGAACAAGTCGCTGGAAGGGAAGTTTGCGGATGAGAAGTTCGGTGCTCTTCTGGTAGCGGCGAATCTCACGAAGTGCGACTGTGCCGGGCCTATAGCGATGAGGTTTCTTCACTCCTCCGGTGGCGGGGGCACTCTTGCGAGCAGCCTTCGTAGCCAGTTGCTTGCGAGGAGCCTTGCCTCCAGTCGACTTGCGAGCCGTCTGCTTGGTGCGAGCCATGTTTTCTTCAGGTAACGAGTAGGGAGTTTTTTCGATGCGGAGTTGGGAAGAGAATGAAACCGCCGGACATTCAGCTCCCATTTTATATCGCGGACGATGGATCCCTAGACCCGGGACGGATCCAATCCGTGGCCTGTGATTGGTCAAGCAGTGATTTCCTTTGTTCGAGATGACCGCACTGTCCAGCCCCGCAGCGGCGGCCGCCACCCGTCCAGTCTGCTGTGGTTGGTCACGCTGCTCAACCTGTTCACGCGTTCCCGTAGATGGCGCCGTTGAGATACCAGCTCGCGAATTCAATGATTATTGCGACCACTATAATATACTGAAGACATCATTCCGAACGATTTTTTCTGTACGCAGCAGGCTGCTGTAACATTGATATTATTACTATACGTGCATGATGGTATTTGGAATAGATTCATATAGCAACACCTCGTTAAGAAGATGATTCTATAAAGCGGTGTGGTAATTTAGACTCTTTGTATTCTCTCTTCTAGCCGAAGAGGAAGAGCAGGCAGATTGGAAGTTACTGTATATTGTGCGGGTCTTAAGCATTAATCTGTAATATGTATGCATGATTTTTTCGATCAGGTAGTGCTTTCATTCAACTAATTAATGAGTACATTATGTTAACACGAGAAGCTAATATGAATAAGCAGACAATCTGAAATCACTAAGCAAGCAATGATTTGTATTTCTAGTCTGGTGTGTAAAGTACTAGCTTTTTGATTCGTTATAATTAGGATATAATTATGATTTCATACAACAGTTGGATATTCTTTCTTGGTTATGTGGTGGCCCTGATAAGGGCCGTTTGGATTAGAGGCGACTGTGGACATCTACTTGGATGTAGTGTACTTGGTGACAGCTTTGGTGCCCTCGCTGACGGCGTGCTTTGCCAGTTCTCCGGGGAGAAGGAGGCGCACTGCGGTCTGCACTTCACGGCTGCTGATGGTCGACTTCTTGTTGTACTGACCGAGACGGGCAGCTTCGGCGGCGATGCGTTCGAAAATGTCGTTGACGAAGCTGTTCATGATGGACATGGCGCGACTCGAAATTCCAGTATCTGGGTGGACTTGCTTCAGAACCTTGTAGATGTAGATGCCGTAGCTCTCCTTCCTCTTCCTACGCCTCTTCTTGTCGGCATTGGGCCGGGGAGCCTTGGCAGCTTTCTTGGAACCCTTCTTGGCAACTTGTCCGGATGGAGGAGCCATTGTGAGCGTTGATTAGACTAAGCGGGTGCGAATTCGACGTTGCTCTGAAAGAGAAATGTTATGGTCACCTGCCCCCTCTCCTCTTTTATACGCGTTCGGAGGATCCGCTCGCACGGTTCATGCAAATTAGATGAGGATTAGCAGAAGCATCAATTCAGGCGGGCGTGACGGCTCTGCCTGCCGGCCGTGGTGGAATAATGGTTTTTGGCCACCAGATGGCGGTAGACAGATTTCTGTCCAATATCACCCTGATTTTGTCCTTGAACTGCGTGTAAAAATGAAACACATTAATAATTCTCTGTAAATATTTTATTGATAACTTTTCTTTTCTTTTTGTAATCAAACCAGATCCAGAAAAGCTCCTGTAACTATACATATTCTGTTGCGTGTCTCACGAAATAGCTGCTAACTTCCCTTATTTCTTTTCAGTGCCTGTTAAACTTTTACACGTATTATCTACCTTCGTCGCCGTTTCCTAACGCGCTGCAGCTGAAATTCATTTGTAAAGATTTATTATGCGTTAGAGAAACCATACCTTCTTGCTTGCATACAACTGAAGCATGACTTTGTGTCATTTCTTCTTTCTTTTTCTTTTCTTTTTTTTTTTGCCAGTATGCGCTCTTATGTTTATGGATATCAATTTTTTGTTTATGATGTAATACCTGATTTATCTTGTGTTACGTTGAAAATGAAAATAAATGAATTGAATTGTCGA